>NW_022279659.1:600000-765896 GCF_009193385.2 Nasonia vitripennis
CTCAGGCACACACACACGCACACGCGCACTCACGCATATCAGTTTTTTATGTTTGCATTCATACATACTTATTTATTTTTTCTTTTACAGGAACAGCAACAGCAAGCAGTTTTTTTGATCAACGACCAAGCGTAATAGCAACAACAACAGCAGCAGGAGCAGCAACATCCTCAATTAGATGATATGATTACTCTTGATGAAATACTTGGAAGTGACTGCATGAATATTACTAAGCAGGAACTATCAGCGATGTACGAAGAGTTAGCTGAATCATTGGAGAACAAGTATCAAATAAGTGAATTCGAATAATATCAGCAACAACAACAGCAAATAGAAGAACAAAACAAACAGCGACAAGAAGAGGAAAAGCATGTTGAGACGATAGATTTTACTGAGTGTCAAGTTGAATTAGTTCAAGTTATGCCATCAGTCAACATCCAAACAAGTGATGTTATAAAACTCATTGAAGCTATATTAAAAATAATACCAATATTATAACAACATGTTGAAATAGTTAAACAGTATCATCATGATCACAGGAATTCGAAAACTTTTCCAAAACCTTTTCGACATGGATGCAACCTCAGCAGCAAATGAATAGAAAGAAAACGGCAAATGCTGAAGAAAAAGAAGTGAATTCTAAAAAAAAGAAAATTGTAAAAAAACCTAAGAATGAGCCAGTGTTGCGAGAGAGTTGCGAGGTAGAGGAGGGGGATGAGTAAAAATAAACTTGGTAGCACTTCTCTGCAATATACTTAAATTTATTTATAACTTAATTCAATGTTGGCACTGTAGAATGTGTATTGTCGTATGTAGGTTTGTGCGATGTTATTGCTTTCGCGTCTCAGAGCCAAGTGAGCCAAAATCGCGGTTGACCTGTGACCAACAGCTTGTTTGTGTGTAAGTATATAAGTGTGTCAGTGTAGTGTGTATACATGAACGTGAAAAGGTCTTCTTAGTTGGGTTTTGGAATATTCCGCCCGCCTTCGCCAGTTACTGGGGAATCATCATCTTCAAGTGGCAAAACGCTGATCTTCGAAATTTGCCGGTTGTAGCATGAGGTTGCTGTTTTAACGTCCACGACTCGAACCAAACCATCGGGTCCGGGATAGACTTTAACAATACGGCCCAATGGCCACTTGCAAGGTGGATATTGCTCATTGCGCAGCAAACAGAGTTCACCCACTCTGATTTGGGTCTTCTCAGTGCGCCATTTTGACCGCTGCTGTAGAGTGTGAAGGTATTCTTCTGACCACCGACTCCAAAAGTGCTCATGCATGTTGCGAAGCATCTGCCAGCGGCTCAGTCGCGAAGCGGAGAGGTCGAGCGTGGACGGTTCAGGGATGGTTACAAGAGGTTCACCGATCAAAAAGTGTCCCGGAGTTAAGGCGGCTAAGTCTTCCGGGTCGTCGGTTATTGCTTGCAATCGTCGTGAGTTCAAGGTTGCCTCGATAAGAGCGAGCAAAGTCGTCATCTCTTCGAAGGTTAAGGGCGTTTCTCCAATGACCCGTTTCAAATGAAAATTGGTGGATTTTACGGCTGCCTCCCAGATTCCACCAAAATGGGGAGCTCCGGGTGGATTGAAGCGCCACTCAGTCCCGTCATTGGCCAAGAGGTTAGCAATTTCTCTCCAGTGCGTGCTTGCTCGTTGAAACAAAATCTTGAGTTCCTTGCTGGCTCCGACAAAATTGAGACCACAATAACTTGTGAGCGAGGCACATATTCCTCGTCTGGCGGAGAAACGCTTGTAGGCTGCGAGAAATTCGTTTGACGAATAGCCTGAGACAGCCTCAAGGTGAACAGCTCGGGTTGACAGGCATACAAACACACATATGTAGCCTTTAAATGACTTAGTTCCTCGTTCCTTGGATAGTCGGAGATTTATTGGTCCCGCGAAATCAACACCAGAGTGAAGGAATGGGCGGTAACGTTGTACACGCTTACGGGGCAAGTTACCCATGAGTTGCGTAGAGGGTTGTGCTCGTTGACGCCAGCATCGCAGGCATCGGGAGATGTATGACTTGACCTGCTGACGTCCTCGTAGAATCCAGACGCGTTGCCGCAGGTAATTGAGTGTAAGCTGTGTGCCTCCGTGTAGTGTCCTTTCATGAGCATCTGCAATTAAAAGGTGAGTGAGATGCGAGCGTTGGGGTAATATTAGTGGATATTTTTCGTCCGGGTGAAGCAGCGAGTGCCGCAGCCGTCCTCCAACTCAAATAAATCCTTGTTCGTCAAGTATGGGATTGAGGCGGATTATTGCGCTTCTGCGTGGCCAAGAATTGTGATTGGAGAAGTGTTGAAGTTCCTCCCTAAAATGGAGGCGCTGCACCCAGAAAATAACTGCCTGAAGCGTGCGTTGAAGCAGAGCAGGGGTCGGCAGACCTGGTCGCGCGTCTTCTTGATCTCTTCTGTGCTCGAGTGATAGTCGAGATCGTGCTCGCTGTAGGGCGCAAAGCCAGCGACCGACGGCTCGTAAGAGCGTGGACAATCTGCTGAATCTTGTTATATACAATGGGTCTAACGAACCATTAGATGGTGGTGCACATGTTGCGTGGCACACGACGTTTCTTCGCTCGGGCAACTCATCTTGCAGGTCTTCTTCTTCACGGTCACCTGCACTACTCCATGGAGAATTCGTCTCAATCAGAAAGGGCGGACCATGTAACCAGATGGATGAGTCAACTAAATCAGCACCTGAGACGCCTCGTGATGGCAAGTCGGCCGGGTTGTCAGTACCGGCGACGTGATGCCATGAAGCTTGCGGGAGGGTGATCTGAATTTCTGACACCTTGTTGGCCACGTAAGTTTTCCACGCCGTAGGATGTTCCCGAATCCAAGCTAGAGCTATGTTTTAGTCCGACCAGCAGTGACAGCTTGCTTGGTTGAGAGATAAAGTTTGACGGACTCGGAAAATTAACTGCGCGAGCAGTACCGCTCCCCACAGCTCTAACCGTGGTAGTGATATCTGTTGGAGGGGTGCGACCTTTGATTTTGACGTCAAGAGAATTGAGGTCGTATTCCCTGTCTTGTCAACTGTTCGCAGGTACACACATGCAGCGTATGCACGATCCGAAGCGTCGGAGAACCCGTGCAGTTCGGCGAATATTGTGTCATTGGATAATCCGAGCCAGCGGGGAACCGAGAACTGTTGAAGTTCGTATAGACCTTCTATGAGAGTGTCCCAGCGTCGCTTCAAGGATGCAGGTAAGGGTTGATCCCAGTCGAGGCCAGCGTGCCACAGAGACTGCATGAAGATTTTGAATGACACAGAGACTGGCATGATCCATCCCAATGGATCATACAGTTGCGCAATGATAGATAGAGCCGCTCTTTTCGTGATATTCGTTTTGGGTGCCGTAAGGTTGAATTGAAAGCAGAAGGCGTCCGGATACGGCTTCCAGGCAACGCCAAGCATAGAAATTGCCTCCGCCTGTTGCCAAGAAAGATGCTGAGTCTTTGCGAGTTGATCCTCGGGCACATCGGACAAAATCTCCGCGTGGTTCGCAACCCATTTGCTGAGAGGGAAACCGCCCGCCGCGAGTAAATCAACTAACTCTGATTTAAGTTCAAGCGCTTCTTCGAGGGTGTTTGCACCAGCAAAAATGTCATCCACATAAATGTGCTTCTGTAGAATTGCTGCCGCTCGGGGAAATTTGGCACCCTCATCGATAGCGAGCTGGAGCAGCGTACGGATGGCTTGATATGGAGATGGAGCGAGGCCATACATGACTGTACAGAGATGGTAGACCATAACTTCCTCATGACCCCATAGGATCTATTGAAAGGCCTGGTCGCGCTCGTCAATGAGGATTTGGCGAAACATTTTTTCAATGTCGCCCGAGAAGCAGTATCGAAAGCTTCTCCAACGCAACAGAACGTCGAAAATGTCGAGTTGCAACTTTGGGCCAGGATGCAAACAGTCATTGATTGGCAGTCCTTTTGGCAGTTTTACTGAGCCATTGAAAACGACGCGAAGTTTGCTCATATCTCCGTGCGTCTTGAATACACCATGATGAGGTAGTATAAAGGAAGGTTTTTCGTTAGAGCTTGAAGCAAGTGTCGACTTTTCTTTCATGTGGCCGCGAGAGATGTATCCTTCCATGAATTCATTGTATTTTTCATTGACAGAGGGGCATCTCTTAAGCCGTTGTTCCAATCGATGAAGTGCAGCGAGCGCAGCTGGCCTGGAGTTTCCTAAGTAGATACGATTGGGCCTGAAGGGCAGTCGGAGGACGTACCGTCCATCAGTGTTCCTTTTATGCGTTTTAGCGAAATGTTCTTCACACTCACGCTCGTCCTGCGTTAGAGGGGTGGGCTTGACTGATTCAGCCTGCTCTTGTTCCCAGAAACGAGTGATAAGTCTGGAGAAGTCCTCATCAATAGTGCAAGTTAAGCTGAACAGCGCTCTTGAGTCAACAATCGATATAGTAAGTAGTGAAGCAGTAAGGATCCATCCCAATCCAGTCGCTTGGGCAACAAGTGCTCGCTGGGGGTCTTTGCATAGACCTTCCTGTATGGTACACATCCGCACCGATAATTATATCTATGGGATCGGCTGAGTTGATCTCAGGATCAGCAAGAGCGAGTCCGTCTAGAAAGTTTCCTACATCATGCGTCAGCCTGGAGGTGGTACATATGCAGTAAGATGAGGAAGGATGAGTGCCTTCACTTTCCAGCGGGCCTCGCCTGAGAAGCGAGAAGAAATGTTAATCACGGTCCTTGATTTCACTGTGTAACTGGGTACGGCTCCTACGCCGGTAACGGGCACGCAGGCAGACTGCCGAAGTGCGTGTATGCGTTGAGCGAGAGACTCGGAGATAAACGTAGCTTCAGAGCAGGGATCCACAAGTGCTCGAGCATGTGTGGTACGATTCCGTTCCGAGGTCACGGAAACTCTTGCTGTAGCGAGCAAGATGGATCGGGGCTGCGGTGATGTATCTGCGACATGCACTGTTACGTTAGATCCTTGTTGCTGCGAGCCTGGATTCCTTGAGGGCCCATTCGGCGGTAAGCCCTGTGCCGGAGACGTAGTCTGGCTTGACTGGTGCGAAGGCCAGTGGAGCAAGGAGTGGTGGCGCTGTTGACAGGTGAAACATGTTCCTGTTGATTTGCAGTCAGAGAGACGGTGCCATGTCCCTAGGCAGTTTAGGCAGAGCTGCTTTTCTGAAACGAAGGCATGGCGATTATCGACGGAACAGGCTCGAAATTGGTTGCATGCGGTAATAGAATGGTCTCCTTGACAATAGGAGCACCGATGAGGACGCTGTGCAGTAGTGTGCACCGTTAGTCCAGATGCGTTAGATTTCTTTGTCGATACAGTAGAGACTTTCTTTTGTGAAGTTTGGCCGGCGGTCGATAAGGCAGGTTGCTGCGGCAGCGACATTTCGAGTGCTTGAATGCGAGATTTCAAGAAGGTGTCCACTTCCTTCCAAGTGGTTGGAGTTTTGGTATCACCAAGGGCAAGCTCCTAGTCCCGCTGAGTGATCGTGTCGAAGCGTCGAACGGTCAAATTGACGAGGAAATCGTCCATGTGCTCGACGGGCCGTCCAAGAGTTTGTAGCATCTCAATGGCCTCTGCTGTTGCATCTCGGAGCGTCTTCAGCGCCTTGTATGACTCACGTGAAACTGCGGCAATCTCCAAAAGCGAATTCATACATAGATTAATGAGGGCTCTCTTATTTTCGTAGTGGTCTTTAAGTCGAGACCAAGCACGATTATAATTATCGTCTGTTATGGAAACGTTTTTTAGAAGGTCAGCTGCTTCTCCCGATAGGCAACTTTTTAAATAGTATAGCCGTTCAACATCTTGAAGGTCGTTATCACGCTTCATGAACGCAGTAAACATGTCCTTGAAAGAAGACCAGTCTGAGTACTTGCCTGAGAATTGCGGGAGGCTGATCGGGGGCAACTTACGGACGGCAGGCTTTCGCTCGGGGTGTGCGTCGCTCTCCGTTCCTGGCGCTGCTCGCTCTTCTAGTGCGGCTAGAGCATCCAAGAACTTTGCCCTCTGATCAATGTAGATTTCTTCAAAATTATCGAAGAATTCCTTCTTGAAGTACGTCTTGCTTTCGTCTGCAGCAGTCTTGATCGCTAAAATCTGTTCATGTCTTTCTTGAAGGGTATTCCATTTAGCGTCCAGCATGCTCATTCTTGATTGAATTGCCCCTTTGGAAGATTGCTGACTTTTCTTAGTGAGATTAAGATAAGCGTGAGTCATAAGATCTGCTTCCTTTGCTTGTCTTTGCGATCAGTTCATCCATCGTTGCAGGTTTGTTTTTTTTTTTTTTTTTTTTGAAGGTGTCGACGGTTGCTCAGTTAGGTGCGACGAAAATAGACGCGTATTGTCGGCTAACAGGGTTGCCAAACGTTAACAGAGATTCCGTACAGCGGGAATGTAGGTGCTGCTCCGAAGTAGGAGAGCGAGAGAGAGAGAGAGAGAGAGAGAGCAACAGCGTTGCGAGAGATTCGAGACGCGATCAGCTATATGTTCAGGCTTGAAAATATTGTTTCCATGCTGGGTGCGATCCGCGGTCGAGTTTTGTCATAGCAGAGTTGCGGGTTAGCAACGGTTGTAATGAAGCCTCGATCGACGGGATGTAAACAAACTCGAACGGCTTAACCTTCACACAATAGTTCGACGAGTCTAGGTGAATCCTTCTATGGCTCGAGGAATCAAAGTTCTTGGCTTATAGTCTGCACCTATGGTAGCGTAATTTAATTGCGTACGTTGAAATTGATGACTTTACCACATGAAGATTCTGCACGTTGAGCTGCACGAATTTTAATTACTATGATTTCTAGTTGAGTGCTCCTCCAGTTTTGTTCACTCAAGATTTGCCGTGACGCAGGTGGATGCTATCATCCGGCTCGAAGGACCAGAAATGTTGCGAGAGAGTTGCGTGGTAGAGGAGGGGGATGAGTAAAAATAAACTTGGTAGCACTTCACTGCAATATACTTAAATTTATTTATAACTTAATTCAATGTTGGCACTGTAGAATGTGTATTGTCGTATGTAGGTTTGTGCGATGTTATTGCTTTCGCGTCTCAGAGCCAAGTGAGCCAAAATCGCGGTTGACCTGTGACCAACAGCTTGTTTGTGTGTAAGTATATAAGTGTGTCAGTGTAGTGTGTATACATGAACGTGAAAAGGTCTTCTTACAAGGAAAGGTACCCAACCCGAACTCACCGATTTTGATGATTTTCATATATGTTGTAGAACATAAAAAAATAAGAGACACGTATTTTTTTTTATCGGCTAATTTTCACTTTTAAGGGGTAAAAACCTCCCCTAAAGTTAACCCCCAAAAAGCGTTTTTATTAAATATCTCGGCTTAAAATTAATATTTTTCAATGAAACAAATTGGAGGTTATTTCTTACAAAAAGAGCAAGTATTTCATGGTGATTTGAAGAGTAAGAGTAGCATCCCCTATTTTTTAGGGGTTGAAAACATATATTTTTTGGCATAATTTTATAATAAAAATGTTTAAACCGACTAAAAAAAATTGGAAAAAATGTTTAAACATCCTTAATAACAAAATTTAGTTGACGTCTTTCGATGTTTTCATAAATATTACCCCTAAGGGGGTAAACCACCCCTAACACAAAATAACTGTAAATATGTAATTCAATACATAATATTTCGTAGAAAGTTTGTATATAGAGGTTTTCGAGGTCGCTGATTACAAATATATCAGATTTTGAAAATTCAAAATGGCGGATCCAATATGGCGGACGGAAATATCGAAAAAAAATTTTATATAATAAAAAAGTTTTAAACGACTAAAAAATTTGGAAAAAATTTGTAAACATCTATAATAAACAAATTAAATTTTTCGGTTTTTTCATAGATACTTCCCCTTAGGGGGGTAAACCACCCCTAACACAAAATAACTATAAGTATACTTCAATCCATAATATTTTGTAGAAGGTTTGTATATAAGGGTTTTCGAGAACGCTCTTTGCAAATCTGATATCAGATTTTGAAAATTCAAAATGGCGGAACCAATCTGGTGGACGAAAATGTCGAAAAAAAATTTTAACTTTCATAAAAACTTGTTATAAATGTGTTATCTTTGTAGCCTGTACATGTGAACTAAAGAGCCTTAAACCCTAAACCCCTAAAGAACAAATAGGCTAAATGGTTGTGCTTTTTAACCAAACCACCTCAAATTCCTAAATTCCTAAAACAAGAAAATTCTGTGTGTGAAGCAGTTTTATAATTTCCGTAGAAATTGTTATCAGAATGTTATTGAAATTCCTTTATTGTAAATTCAACTTATAATGTATTTTTGTTTATAATATTAGAGTATAATAATAATCTACAATCTTTTATCTTTTGCCATAGTGCATTTTTTGTATTGAGCATAAAATATATTATTTTACGATGTTTTTACAATAATGGTAGTCCTCATAAAAGTGTTTAAAGCACAATGCTTTTTTGCACCAACCACATCGTACAATTGCAATGTTTGTGCACCCTTCTATTTCACAATGTGTTGCACAAGACTTTCCAAAACTGAAATCTATAGGGTTATCAAATTTATCTGGTTTTTCATTGACGTAACCGCTTTTATACCAGGAATATTTAAACAAATCTATATATCTCGGTGAAGACAGTTGGTTGTGAACCAATGATTGAAGTTTAATTATATTATTTCTCACATGTAAATTCATATCATGATCCATTAACATTACATTATCAGAAAATGTTCGGACAAAGTTTTTCCAAATACGGAATCCATAGACATCAAGTGGTTGTATTTTTCCTGTGGTTCCAGTTGGAATTTTTTTATGTTAATAATTTTATTTTGTGGCATTGTTTCTTCTATAACTTTGTCACAATGACCACTCCAAGAATCAAGTAATAGTATTGAGTGATGGCCTACATAGGGATAAAATATTTTTTCCAACCAGATTTTGAAGTGATCTGCAATTAAACGACTTACTAATTAACTGATTAACGATATTACAATGTAAAAATTGTTATTAGTTCCCTTACTTGTTGTTAATTTTCCAGATTTGGATGCTTCCACGTACACGTTTTCTGGTCTAAATATGTTTTGTTCTACAATAGGGCCAAACTTGCCACTTGGTTCCTTTAAAACAAGAAATAGCGGTGACAACAGTTGTCCAGTAGCTGATATTAGTGGCTGTATAGTATAACTATGCGTTGTTGCTGAAATTGACTGTACCAGACATTGCACTTGCTTTTCTCCTTCTACTGCTAATGTTCTTCCAGAATGCATTTCTAGCTGAAATCCGCTCTGATCTGTATTATACAAATTTTCGAGTCCAATCCTTGGTATACACGATTTAACGTCATCGATAAATGCTTCAGCTTTAGCCGTAAGTTCTGCACTACTTTCTAGTGTTTTTCTTGTTATGAACTTATTTATTTTCCTAGAAACTATTCGGTGTGCTTGCTTAAATTTGAGTAACCAATGTTTAGAAGCTTTGAATCTAATATCATTAAAACCAATTTCTTTTTTAGCTTGTAAGGCCCATCAAATTATACGTTCATCATGGATAATTGAACCACTGTCGAGAGCTGCTTGAAAATTATCCAGGGTATACTGACAAATTTGTGCTACTTTTTCTCTATACGTGCCACCTTTATTCTGTTTTGCACTGTTTTGAGACTTAAATTTTGCTTCGTTTTGCTACTTCTCCAAAATTCGACAGCTCTTTTTTTTGTATTCAAAATCTAGTTCTTCATTATCTGCTGTACATTGATTTGTTGGTGCTATATCCGGATCAGGAAAATGATGTTGCACTTCATCTTCAATTATTTCCACATTATGGTCTTTATACTTTTCTTGAAAATCCAAAGAGTCATCAGTAATCATTTCTACATCGTTGAAATCATGTGTTGCATCTATTAAAATTTCTTTTATTTTTTCGGCCAACTCTGTTTCGTGATAATTCGTGACACTATCTGGTATGTTTAACGCTTGAAAGTATGCTAATAATAAGTTTAGAACGTTTAACGGATTAATTTTCATTTTTCAATCTAAAATGAAAACAAGCGGTAAAATTTATACAAGCTGTGTTTTTGCATGTAAGGCACGACTGCTACATTTCTACCAGAATAAAACGAGTGAATGTAAATTGAATCAAATCATTAATTTATGCATTGGAGAAGAATTCTCGTTCCACTTTGTGATGTTCGGAAAACTCTATTTTTGGTTTTATTCAACTTTTATTCACTTTGAAATTGAATAATGTAAATCTATATAAAATCACTAAAGAAAATTTTCTACAACTGTATGATACCACTGACAAACAAAAAAACGTACTATTCGTACTTTCCGGCATCGAACTAGAATACCCACAAAACTCACTCACTGCCTAAAAAATAACACAGGCAGCTGAGGTAAACACTCGATGAAAACAATCTAAAAAAAGAACATACTGATTCGCACATATTGTCAACAACTTTTATGAGTGAAAGACATTTATCTGTGGAATTATCATTGAATGTACGATAACATTCATTAAACTAATGAATGCATGTAAAATTCCCTTTCAATAACAACGTGTTCTTTAATTGCAAATGAAGTTCGAGTATTAATATTCTTTTATGTATTTTTACCAATAACAAAAATTATCATAGTAATATAATAATAATAATAAGAAGAAGAAGAATAAGCATAATTGCAATAGCAATAATAACAGTAATACTGATAATAGCAATGATAATGAAAAATAATAATAATAATTAGAATAATATTTATTATTAAATTTAGATTTTTTGATAAATTCATTAAATCGTATCAAATAGTATTATTATGGAATTCCAGACTGTAAATATTTTACTATAGATACAATAATCATTACTTCGAGAATTCATCTAAAAAACGTTTGGCTTACGAAATAATTGTAACAATGAAAAACTCCCAAGTTTGACAACATTAAATTTTATTACAAAACGCAAAAGAGTTTGATAAACTAATTTTATTAACCTATGTTTTTTCATTTGCAAAAAAGTGTGGACTTTTTGAATTTATAAAATTATATAATTATGCAATTTATGAAATACTTTATAATTTATGAAATTACTTTTGAAATTATGCTAATTTATAAAAGCAGAAAAATAAATAATCTTTGATTGAAACATAAAACGAGACGTTATTTGTTACATACAAAATGATGGAATAAAATATCGGTAATATGTCTATACTCGTGTCTACGGTAAAGCATAGGCCTTCGGCTTGTCTGGAGGTTAGGGGTTTGGAGTCGTTTGGTTAAAATGCACAACCATTTAGCCTATTTGTTCTTTAGGGGTTTAGGGTTTAAGGCTCTTTAGTTCACATGTACAGGCTACAAAGATCACACATTTGTAAACAAGTTTTTTTGAAAGTTAAAATTTTTTTTCGATATTTCCGTCCACCATATTGGATCCGCCATTTTGAATTTTCAAAATCTGATTTTGTAATCAGCGACCTCGAAAACCTCTATATACAAACCTTCTACAAAATATTATGGATTGAAGTATACTTATAGTTATTTTGTGTTAGGGGTGGTTTACCCCCCTAAGGGGAAGTATCTATGAAAAAACCGAAAAACTTAATTTGTTTATTATAGATGTTTACAAATTTTTTCCAAATTTTTTAGTCGTTTAAAACTTTTTTATTATATAAAATTTTTTTTCGATATTTCCGTCCGCCATATTGGATCCGCCATTTTGAATTTTCAAAATCTGATATATTTGTAATCAGCGACCTCGAAAACCTCTATATACAAACTTTCTACGAAATATTATGTATTGAATTACATATTTACAGTTATTTTGTGTTAGGGGTGGTTTACCCCCTTAGGGGTAATATTTATGAAAACACCGAAAGACGTCAACTAAATTTTGTTATTAAGGATGTTTAAACATTTTTTCCAATTTTTTTTAGTCGGTTTAAACATTTTTATTATAAAATTATGCCAAAAAATATATGTTTTCAACCCCTAAAAAATAGGGGATGCTACTCTTACTCTTCAAATCACCATGAAATACTTGCTCTTTTTGTAAGAAATAACCTCCAATTTGTTTCATTGAAAAATATTAATTTTAAGCCGAGATATTTAAAAAAAACGCTTTTTGGGGATTAACTTTAGGGGAGGTTTTTACCCCTTAAAAGTGAAAATTAGCCGATAAAAAAAAATACGTGTCTCTTATTTTTTTATGTTCTACAACATATATGAAAATCATCAAAATCGGTGAGTTCGGGTTGGGTACCTTTCCTTGTTAGTTGGGTTTTGGAACAGCCAGTAAATGCAACTATTTCTAAACAAGTATTGAAAGAGTTGCAAAAATTAAATGTAATAAATAATGAAAACATTTGTAAAGTAAAAAAGAATGTTAAAAAATAAATTTTAATAAAATATTTGTAATTTTTTAAAATTATTTTTTCCTCTGACTACCACCACTACTCAAGTGCAAATAATCCTTTCTCCCACTCTCTCTCCCTCTCTCTATGCATAGCGTTCTGCAGGATACAGTCCTCGTACTCACTCTAGATACACACACACATGTACATACACGCACGCACACACACACACACACATCCACACTATTATTATCGACCGCTCTTACAAAAAGATCATTCGAATTTCTTTTACGTTAGTCACATTCATGCAGTCGCATCCGCAGGTATCCAGTAGACCTCTGTTTTACCACTGGGACCGATCGGTTCTCTCTTACGCTAGTGACACAGCAGCTATCTCTCTCTCTCTCTCTCTCTCTCTCACACACACACACACACACACACACACACACATTGACACTGCTCTTGTATAGAAGAATATCTTACATTATAGCTCTCTATATTAAATGTTTTATAATTTTTTTAAAAAATATATATCAAACCTTTATTGTCGTATAAATTAAAGTATTATAATTTTTATTGGTTACAAGTAGATATCAACTTCTCTAAATGGCGTATATTATGGATGAATGCAAGTTAAGCTGTTAGAAGAGGTTGAAAAAATATTATTTTCCACTACTGCTGCAGTCGATTTATCCACCATAGCACGATGGAAAAACCACTTTCTTCTATCAATAAAGACTTTTCGGAAGGTTTTAAGGAATAACAAACTTTCAGTTGCACAAAAACAAAGTATCTTATGTACTTCAGCAAAAGTAGAATGTATGAAGGCTAGACTTGAAGTTATGGCTAAAAGAAAAAGTGGTGCTGGAGTACAGGTAATAAAGAAGAAGAAGCAGACTATCACTGATCGTGTGCGTTGGATTGATATGGACAACGCGTTTGAAAATCGCACGAGGACTGTGGTTATAGCAAATTTAACACATATTGATGTACTTACATTTCTGCAAGACGCATCAATATTATTTTCACGAGGAATAAAAAAGATGATTGCTAAAAACAAAGCTTTAAAAGTGAACACTGTTTTGTCATGTAAATTCAAAAAAATATGCATAAAAAATAATGAAGAAAACGAAGAAGAATGCATTGAGATAAAATATTTTAACACACAAAATCATGAAATTTTATCTGCATTTTATTGTTAAACATTTTATCTGCATCATCGTTAAACGAATGGTTCAAATCTACTGTTATTGAACCTCTACTCACAGATATTGAGGATTTTCAGGAACGTGCCTCTGGCTGGGCTCTACTTTCTATTGAAAATATACAGATAAATATAAATAAATTTAATCCAATGCGTGCCGGTAGCTCTTATATACCATTACCAGCATTCATAGAGAAAAGGAAAGCATGCATATGTTAAAAATTATGATAACAAATGCTTTATATGGGCAATTTTATCTGCATTATACCCTGTAAACCGTAAAATTCATCCCAATAGATTGAGTACTTACATTAAATATGAAAACACCTTGGATATGAAAGGTATTGAATTTCCTGTGTCATTGAAAAAAATACCAAATTTCGAGAAGCAAAATACTACAATCTCAATAAATGTGTTTGGCTTAGACAATAAAAATGTTGTGCCTCTGTATATAACATCATGTAAAAAGAGTAGTAATCATATTAATCTTCTTTTACTCACACAGTCACCATCAATCACAGTATGTATACCTAAAACAGCTATCGAGTTTGCTTAGTAATGATTTAAGTAAAAATGGTAGAAAACTATTAGTATGTGATAGATGTTTAAATTTTTCAAGGTACGCGATCACTGTCATCTTACTGGAAAATATCGAGGACCTGCCATACCACATTTAATCTAAACTATCAAGACTCGAAAATAGTACCAGTGGTTTTGTAATTTAAGTGGCTATGACACTCACTTTATTATATCCCATATATCAAATCATTTTCCAGGACAGATTGTTCTACTACCTCTGACAAAAGAAAAATATATTTCATTCACAAAACATGTAGAGTCTAGTAAAATTAAATTTAGATTTTTAGATTCATTCGGTTCATGCCTTCTTCTCTGGAAAAATTGACATCATATCTACAGGACTATAAAATTGTTAATAAAGAGTTTAATCATTATAGCAGAGAACAAGTTGATCTATTAACGAGAAAAGGTGTTTTACCTTATGAGTATATAAGCTCATGGGAAAAGCTAGAAGAGTGTAAATTACCTGAAAAAGATGATTTTTATAGTATGCTTAATGATTCACATATATCTAATAGAGATTATGAACATGCACAAAATGTGTGGAAAACATTTAATGTTAAAAAACTTGGTGAATATTCTGATCTTTATATGAAAACTGACGTCTTGCTACTAGCAGATGTTTTTGAAAATTTTCGAGACCAAAGCATGAAAGTCTATGGTCTCGACCCTGCTCACTATTATACTACTCCAGGCTTTTCCTGGGATGTAATGCTTAAACATACAGGTGTACAATTAAAACTTTTAACTGATATTGATATGGTACTTTTTATAGAGCGTGGAATCCGAGGTGGTTTAAGTCAGTGTTCAAATCGGTATGCAGCAGCCAATCATAAGTATATGCTTGAAAAGTATAATAAAGATAAAGAAAATGAATATTTAATTTATTTATATGCGAATAATTTGTATGGATTCGGACTTTCACAATGTCTTCCATACAATGAATTTGAGTGGCTTGAAAATTTTGAAAATTTCGATTTATTTTCTATCGCATCAGATGCTTGTCATGGTTATATTTTAGAGGTTGATTTAGATTATCGTAGTGAAATACATGATGAGCATAATGACTTACCGTTTTGTCCGGAACATGCAAAACCTCAGGGTTCTAAGCAAGAGAAACTTTTAGCTACACTTCATCCTAAAAGAAATTATGTTATTCACTATGTAGCTCTAAAACAGGCTCTCTCAAATGGTCTTCGACTCATTAAAATACATAAAATTCTGAGAATCAAGCAGTCTCCATGGCTCAAATCATACATTGAACACTAGTATGAGAGCAGTAGCAAAAAATGAATTTGAAAAGAATTTTTTCAAGTTGATGCAGTATTTGGTAAGACTATGGAAAATGTAAGAAAAAGAGTTTCAGTCAAGCTTATGAGTAAATATGATGGAAGATATGGCGTAGAAGCTCAAATTTCAAAGCCAAACTTTCACAGTAGTTCAATATTTAATGAAAATTTAGTTGCCATACAGTTAAATCAGATTGACATACTTATAAATAAACCAATCTATGTTGGTCTCACAGTTCTAGATCTCTCCAAGACACTGATGTATGATTTTCATGCGACAAGTGTATAAAGATGATTGTAAATTATTGTATACA
Organism: Nasonia vitripennis; assembly: GCF_009193385.2. Lineage (NCBI taxonomy): Eukaryota > Metazoa > Arthropoda > Insecta > Hymenoptera > Pteromalidae > Nasonia > Nasonia vitripennis. Next base: position 615,706 of record NW_022279659.1, read on the forward strand.
GATACTGATAGCTTGATCTATGCTATTAAATGTGACGATTTTTATGAAGATATGAAAAGAAATATTCACATGTTCGATACTTCAGATTATTCTGCAGATAATATATTTAACATGCCACGTGTTAATAAGAAAATTGTTGGACTCATGAAGGATAAGTGTAATGGTCAGATTCTCACTGAATTTGTTGGATTGAGAAGCAAAATGTACAGTACACGTGTTAATAATCAAGATAGTATGAAAAAAATCAAAGGTATTAAGGCTTCAGTTGTAAAGAAAACCATTGAATTTAGTGACTACTTGAACTGTCTACAAAATTCATGCATTCAGAGTCGAGATTCATAACGTCGAGACCATTAGACAGAGAAAAATTGCTCTTAGTCCTTATTACGATAAAAGATTCCTTCAAGAGAACAGTACAGATACACTTGCCTGGGGGCATTACAAAATAAAACAACAACAATAACAACAACATCAACAACAAAATGGGTAAGTTCAAATTATAACTATACATACGTTTTACGCAAAATTCAATTTAGAAACGTTTAGTTCCAGCAAAGAGAACTGTCTACGATTCAAGGAAGAGCCTACCTATTCACTTGATGTATACATGGAGATTTGCGCATCATCAAGCTCGATGTGGGAAGTGGGAGGAGGCTGCACGTGATCGAGAACGTTTCAGACGAAGAATTGTGCAGATAAATGAAATTATAATGCCAGTACTTTTGAAAATATTGAAGGAAATGTAAAATAAATGAACAATTAATAGTTATTTAATCATAATTTATTTGTATGTATTTACATATCATTCTTATTTATCCAACTATTGTGAGTATTGTCAAAACCTTGCCATTTTACATAAACTCTATTACCACTTTTTATTCAAAACTTTCTCAATCAAATAGATATCTGAATATTTAGTTTTGAGAAGTTCTTCCTCATAGAATCCTCCAGCTATTGGCTTGTCTTGATAGTCCTTTAGATGATAAGTGTAGGGCTTCGTAGGTGAAACTCGGGTTATTGTAAAGACTTCGGTTGACCAATTGGGTGTATAGCATTTGTCGAAAACCTCCTTGTTTCTACTCACACGAACTTTATCACCAATTTTAAATTTAGCTCGCTTAAACAGATTTCTACTGTTCAGCTTTCTAATTCGATTAAAAATTCGATCAACGACAGATCCAGTTGTCATGAAAAGCACGAGCTACCGTAGCCGCAGTGGTATCTGTAATTGGTATTGCCTCTGGCCATCTCGTGTAGCGATCGATGATGGTGAGGAGATGCGTGTAGCCGTTGCTGTGGGCGAAGGGGCCTACGAGATCCAAATGGACGTGATCGAATCTAGCATCTGGAGCAATGAAATGCCTGGGCAAAAACTTATTGTGTTTGGTCACTTTAGATTGCTGACAAGCTGTGCACGCTTTGCACCAAGAGGCGATGTCGCGACTCATGTTCGGCCACACATACTGCTGGTGGATGAGTCGGGTTGTGACTTTGACTCCAGGATGCGAGGGTGAGTGAAAGTTGTTAAAAACTTCCTTTCTCAATTTCTTGGGAAGGTATGGACGAATGACGTCCTCGTAGATGTCGCAGTAAAATGCTGCGTGCGTGGATCCCCACGTAAGTTTGCGCAGCTTTAAGGGGTGGTCCGGCGTTTGCAGAATTTCTTTTAGCTCTTCGTCCTTTCCCTGTTCCTCGCTGAGTTGTTTGGCGTCGAACAGTGTTGGCAGCTTGAAAGCGTTGATGTTAGCGAGGACTTCCCTGACTTGTGGATCAGCCAAGAGTTCAGGATCGCTTCAGTTGAAAAATGCAGGAGATGTGAAAGCGTTGATTCTTGACAGTGCATCAGCAACGTCATTCTCCTCCCCTGGGAGATAAAGAATCTCCGTGTTATACTGGGCGATATATGACAATCTGCGTGAGCGAATTGCTGGCATTTTATCGTGGCTCTGCTGAAGAGCATAGATCAAAGGCTTGTGATCCGTATGAATTTTAAATTCTGCTCCTTCAAGGTAGTGATGGAAGTAACGAATTGCTTCATAAATTGCCGTTAGTTCCCTGTCATAAGTGGCGTATTTCATTTGCGCAGGAGAGAACTTCTGCGAGAAGAATGCCAAGGGTTGCCAGGCATCATCCGAGCGTTGCTCGAGGGCCGCTCCCATTGCGGTATCGGAAGCATCTGTGATGAGGCGGAGTTCAGCGTTTTCACTGGGAAAAGCTATGAAAGCTGAGTTGATGAGATCCTCTTTGCATTTGCGGAAAGCAGCCTCAGCTTCCGGAGTCCAGGGAACTGGGCGTTTGTCTTTCTTTTTGGCACCTTTCAAGAATTCATTAAGAGGGCGTTGTGTCTCGGCAGCGTGCGCGAGTAAACGCCTATAGCTGTTCACAAGACCTAAGAATCTTCTTAATTCTTCGATGGTCCGTGGTAATGGAAATTCTTGAATCGCCTTAACTTTCTCTGGGTTAGGTTTGAAACCGTTAGGGGTGATGAGGTGACCCAGGAAAACGAGTTCTGAAACCCCGAGACTGCATTTCTCCAGGTTTACCTGCAGCTCGTACTCGTTGAGGCGATTGAGCACTATATCTAAGTGCTTCTGGTGCTCTTCTTCAGACGTGGAAGCGATAAGAATGTCGTCTAAGTATACGAAGACAAAGTCTAGGTCTCCCAACGCCGAGTGAATATAACGCTGGAAGGTTTGTGAGGCATTTCGAAAGCCAAAAGTCATAACTAGGAATTCATAAAGTCCAAAAGGTGTAATTATTGCCGTCTTGGGCACATCTTCTGGTGCTACCGGGATTTGATGGTAGGCTTGTCGTAGGTCTAGGGCCCAGAAAATCTTCTTGCCGTGGCAGAAGGTCATGCAATCATGCATGTGCGGAATCGGGTAACGATCCGGGACTGTGATTAGATTTAATTTGCGAAAGTCGCCGCAAGGACGCCATTGGTTGTTTTTCTTCGGCGCCATGTGAAGTGGACTGGCGGTTTGCGGACGTTTTGTCGAAAACCATTTGATCGACGGACATTTTGTCGAGGACATTTCGTCGAAAGGACGTTTCGTCGAAAACTATTTTGTCGAATGGACATTTGATCGAAAACCGTTTTGTCGAAAGGACGTTTGATCGAAAACCGTTTTGTCGAACGGACGTTTCGTCGAAAACCATTTTGTCGAATGGACATTTCGTCGAAAACCATTTCGTCGAAAACCATTTTGTCGAAATATATTAATTTTTTTGTTTGTACAAAATTTGTTTAAATTTGCTGATCTCGGTTTTTAATCCAGAGTCACGACGTGGACGTGTCAGCAATGACTCCATTATTTTTTTTGTATTTTAATTTTTTTTGTTTTTTTTTTTTTTGTTTTTATATTCAATCAATGTTTTTTTCTTTTACTATCTATTTTAATTTTTGTCTTGATTTTAAAAAGTTTTATTTAGAGAATTATAATTATTAGTTATTCATCTTTAAACTTAATATTATTATCTATTAATTATTATTATTATTATTAAATAGGAATTTTATTATTTTATAGAATACTCTTGGTAATTTTCTATATAACAAAAATAACTTTTATTTATGTAATAATTTTTTTCTACTGATTCTCAAAAAACAATTTCAATATTATTAATAATTATATAATCGTAATAATGCTGCAATATCATGAACATACTGCATTTTATCATTTTCGTAAATCTGTTTTTCATAAGACTCTACAATTCTTACAATTCTTCGATTGTAATCTGCGAACTTCTTGTTTGGAGGCTCCTCTCCTCCAGCAGTTCTTAAGTGAACCATTAGATTGTAAGCTTTAGCTTCATCAGCCTGAAATGCCCTTATGACATCAAAGATTGTGGAATTTTTTTTATTAAATAAAAATTGAAAGCCTCTATGCCAACCTTCAACGCTGTTGTTAGTACGAGGTAAGTTATTTACTGTGTTTTCGTACTGATTCCACATATTGATTGTAAAGCGGGGTTCAATGTCTCTTCTACCTATTTTCATGCCGATATAATTTTTTTGAAAATATTGTAAGTATCCATCTACTCCTTCACTATTAGATTCTGAAAAAACTTCTTGTACAATATCTTCAAAACAATCTTTGATGTCATCAGGTGGTACAAAAGCTAGAGCTGATAGTGTCTTTATTTTTTGACTAAAAGATTCATCGCTGTCATATGAAGTTTTTAAATTATGCTCTGCTAGATTTCTATACAAAGCTTGATTAAAATGAAAATAGCAATATGATACACTCGCATTCGGAAATTCATTTAGAAATGCATTTTTAAAAGATAATTCCATGTCAATCATTATTTTTTCTGGATTCAAACCTTCTTTCAATGTTTTTATAACTTTCAATAGTTTTATATATATATATATCAGTCGTTTTAGACGGTAAAAAAGCATATAACAATGGAACTACTGATGAGTCACATAGACCATGAAGAGTATATTTGTTGAAATATGTTGGGACATAAGTCGAAAGTTCCATCCGCTAACCAAAACTTTAATACTTTTAAAGCTTTTAAATTGGTTTTGGTAGTAAATATTAGAATACGTGACGAGTCATCACTTCCCGAATCATAGAACAAAAACTGTTTATTATCTAAGGTTTGCATCAAGTTTTCAGGAACTACAAAATCTTCTAGTCTATCTGGAATGGTTTCCTCCGGATTTACTACTTCTCTTACTCTTCTTAATCTGCGTTTAAGTGAACTACTTTTTGGTAAAACAACTTTAACGGCGTCAGAAGTACAAGGTAATGCAGCTGCTACAATACTGTGAATGGTAGAATCACTACTTTTCACAGACAACGTCATATCATTTACTACACATCTCACTTCAGTGTCCAATGCATGATTGTGTTCTGTGAACTTAATAACACGTTCATTCTCGGTCACTACTCTACCTCGACAATTCAAACTTTTATAGTTTTCACACTTCCAGTAATTCTTTAAGTTTTCAGAACGTTCGTTATAATGCAAGAAACCTTTATACTTTAACATGGGTATCCCCCTATTACTAGTAACATATTCCAAAGACATATTAGAAAATAATTTTAACAAAAAAAAATAATTATCTATATATATTAATAATTATATAAAACTAATTAAAAATTGTAGAAAACTTGGAAAATTTTTTTTATATAAACAGGGACTTAGAAAAAATTTCAATGCAAGATAGGATGCAAGGACTTAGAAAAATTTTACAAAATTTTGGACTTAGAAAAAATTCGTAGCAAGTTGGGACTTAAAAAAATTTTACAAAAGGTTGGACTTAGAAAAATTTTGAAACTAAATTGGACTTAGAAAAATGTGGAGAGGTAGGGACTTTGAAAAATTTCCATCGAAATGGAAAAAAACAAAGTACCGGAAAATCAGATTCCTTATATGCTTTTCAAAAGGTAACTTTACTTTGAGCAAGAAATACAGGTCGCCACCTGAAGTATTGGAACTTATTTTTGAACGAATTTCATCAGAATCAGATTTTTATAAGTAACAAGTATTGTGAACCGTCACGTAAGCAATTAGTGACCGTCAATCAACCGTTTTGTGACCAACTTAGTGACCAACTTCGTGACCGCTACGTGACCGTTTTGTGACCGTTTTTAGACCGTTTTATGACCGATTTGTGACCGTTTACTGACAGTTTCGTGACGGTTTTGTAACCATATTGGGAACGTTTTTTGACCGTTTTGTGACCGTTCCGGGTCCGATTTGTCGTAAATTAACAGAGGAAATATTTCAAGATGACCATACTAACGCAATCCCTAACTCGGGGTGTGGCAGATCGCATACTAAAACCCACATGGGTTAACTCGGGTCCGATTTGTGGTATATTGACAGAGGAAATATTTGAAAGATAACCATACTAACCCAATACCTAACTCGGGATGTGGCAGATCGCATACTTTGGCTGTGTTGGTTAACCCAAATGGGTTATGGGCGTGTCATGGTTTTCGACCAAACGTCCGTTCGACAAAACGGTTTTCGATCAAATGTCCCTCGATCAGATGTCTTTCGATCAAATGGTTTCGATCAAATGTCCGGAAACGGCTGTAATTCTAAAACCAAAGCTTCCAAACCGATATACCCCACGGGCAGCAAGTTTCATAATAAAATACGTGTCACATCGGCGGAAGGCGAACCTCGACACGCTGTAATTCTAAAACCAAAGCTTCCAAACCGATATACCCCACGGGCAGCGAGTTTGATAATAAAATACGTGTCACATCGGAGAAAGGCGAACCTCGACACGCTGTAATTTAAATACCAAAGCATTCAAACCCACATACCCCATGCGCAGCGAGTTTCATAATAAAATACGTAGCACATCGGAGGAAGGCGTACCTCGACACGCTGTAAATCTAAATAAAACCTAAGCTTCAAAACCAACTTACACCATGCGCAGCAAGTTTCATAATAAAATACGTGTCACATCGGAGAAAGGCGAACCTCGACACGCTGTAATTTAAATACCAAAGCATTCAAACCCACATACCCCATGCGCATCGAGTTTCATAATAAAATACGTGTCACATCGGAGAAAGGCGAACCCTGACACGCTGTAAATCTAAAACCTAAGCTTCAAAACCAACTTGCGCCATGCGCAGCGAGTTTGATAATAAAATACGGGGAACATCAAAGGAAGGCGAATAAAAGCGAGAAAAAAAATTAAAACCCAAAGCGCCCCAAATCCACCTACCCAGCGTGCAGCGAGTTCAATAATAAAATACGTAGCACATCGGAGGAAGGCGAACCTCGACACGCTGTAAATCTATAACCTAAGCTTCAAAACCAACTTACCCCATGCGCACCGAGTTTGATAATACAATACGTGGCACATCGAAGAAAGGCGAACCTCGACACGCTGTAATTCTAAAACCAAAGCTTCCAAACCAACTTACGCCATGCGCAGCGAGTTTGATAATAAAATACGTGTCACATCGGAGAAAGGCGAACCTCGACAAGCTGTAATTTAAATACCAAAGCATTCAAACCCACATACCCCATGCGCATCGAGTTTCATAATAAAATACGTGGCACATCGAAGAAAGGCGAACCTCGACACGCTGTAATTTAAATACCAAAGCATCCAAACCCACATACCCCACGGGCAGCAAGTTTCATAATAAAATACATGGCACATCGAAGAAAGGCGAACCTTGACACGCTGTAAATCTAAAACCTAAGCTTCAAAACCAACTTACGCCATGCGCAGCGAGTTTGATAATAAAATACGTGTCACATAGGAGAAAGGCGAACCTCGACACGCTGTAATTTAAATACCAAAGCATTCAAACCCACATACCCCATGCGCATCGAGTTTCATAATAAAATACGTGGCACATCGAAGAAAGGCGAACCTCGACACGCTGTAATTCTAAAACCAAAGCTTCCAAACCCATATACCCCACGGGCAGCAAGTTTCATAATAAAATACGTGTCACATCGGAGAAGGCGAACCTTGACACGCTATAAATCTAAAACCTAAGCTTCAAAACCAACTTACCCTATGCGCAGCGAGTTTGATAATAAAATACGGGGAACATCGGAGAAAGGCAAACCTCGACACGCTGTAATTTAAATACCAAAGCATTCAAACCCACATACCCCATGCGCAGCGAGTTTCATAATAAAATACGTGTCACATCGAAGAAAGGCGAACCTCGACACGCTGTAATTCTAAAACCAAAGCTTCCAAACCGATATACCCCACGGGCAGCAAGTTTCATAATAAAATACGTGTTACATCGGAGAAGGCGAACCTTGACACGCTGTAATTCTAAAACCAAAGCTTCCAAACCGATATACCCCACGGGCAGCAAGTTTCATAATAAAATACGTGTCACATCGGAGAAAGGCGAACCCTGACACGCTGTAAATCTAAAACCTAAGCTTCAAAACCAACTTGCGCCATGCGCAGCGAGTTTGATAATAAAATACGTGTCACATAGGAGAAAGGCGAACCTCGACACGCTGTAATTTAAATACCAAAGCATTCAAACCCACATACCCCATGCGCAGCGAGTTTCATAATAAAATACGTGTCACATCGAAGAAAGGCGAACCTCGACACGCTGTAATTCTAAAACCAAAGCTTCCAAACCGATATACCCCACGGGCAGCAAGTTTCATAATAAAATACGTGTCACATCGGAGAAGGCGAACCTTGACACGCTGTAATTCTAAAACCAAAGCTTCCAAACCGATATACCCCACGGGCAGCAAGTTTCATAATAAAATACGTGTCACATCGGAGAAAGGCGAACCCTGACACGCTGTAAATCTAAAACCTAAGCTTCAAAACCAACTTGCGCCATGCGCAGCGAGTTTGATAATAAAATACGGGGAACATCAAAGGAAGGCGAATAAAAGCGAGAAAAAAAATTAAAACCCAAAGCGCCCCAAATCCACCTACCCAGCGTGCAGCGAGTTCAATAATAAAATACGTAGCACATCGGAGGAAGGCGAACCTCGACACGCTGTAAATCTATAACCTAAGCTTCAAAACCAACTTACCCCATGCGCAGCGAGTTTGATAATATAATACGTGGCACATTGAAGAAAGATGAACCTCGACACGCTGTAATTTAAATACCAAAGCATCCAAACCCACATACCTCACGGGCAGCAAGTTTCATAATAAAATACATGGCACATCGAAGAAAGGCGAACCTTGACACGCTGTAAATCTAAAACCTAAGCTTCAAAACCAACTTACGCCATGCGCAGCGAGTTTGATAATAAAATACGTGTCACATAGGAGAAAGGCGAACCTCGACACGCTGTAATTTAAATACCAAAGCATTCAAACCCACATACCCCATGCGCATCGAGTTTCATAATAAAATACGTGGCACATCGAAGAAAGGCGAACCTCGACACGCTGTAATTCTAAAACCAAAGCTTCCAAACCGATATACCCCACGGGCAGCATGTTTCATAATAAAATGCATGGCACATCGGAGGAAGGCGAACCTTGACACGCTGTAAATCTAAACCTAAGCTTCAAAACCAACTTACACCATGCGCAGCGAGTTTGATAATATAATACGTGGCACATCGAAGAAAGGCGAACCTTGACACGCTGTAAATCTAAAACCTAAGCTTCAAAACTAACTTGCGCCATGCGCAGCGAGTTTGATAATAAAATACGGGGAACATCAAAGGAAGGCGAATAAAAGCGAGAAAAAAAATTAAAACCCAAAGCGCCCCAAATCCACCTACCCAGCGTGCAGCGAGTTCAATAATAAAATACGTAGCACATCGGAGGAAGGCGAACCTCGACACGCTGTAAATCTATAACCTAAGCTTCAAAACCAACTTACGCCATGCGCAGCGAGTTTGATAATAAAATACGTGTCACATAGGAGAAAGGCGAACCTCGACACGCTGTAATTTAAATACCAAAGCATTCAAACCCACATACCCCATGCGCATCGAGTTTCATAATAAAATACGTGGCACATCGAAGAAAGGCGAACCTCGACACGCTGTAAATCTAAAACCTAAGCTTCAAAACCAACTTGCGCCATGCGCAGCGAGTTTGATAATAAAATACGTGGCACATCGAAGAAAGGCGAACCTCGACACGCTGTAATTCTAAAACCAAAGCTTCCAAACCGATATACCCCACGGGCAGCAAGTTTCATAATAAAATACATGGCACATCGAAGAAAGGCGAACCTTGACACGCTGTAAATCTAAAACCTAAGCTTCAAAACCAACTTACGCCATGCGCAGCGAGTTTGATAATAAAATACGTGTCACATAGGAGAAAGGCGAACCTCGACACGCTGTAATTTAAATACCAAAGCATTCAAACCCACATACCCCATGCGCATCGAGTTTCATAATAAAATACGTGGCACATCGAAGAAAGGCGAACCTCGACACGCTGTAAATCTAAAACCTAAGCTTCAAAACCAACTTGCGCCATGCGCAGCGAGTTTGATAATAAAATACGTGGCACATCGAAAAAGGCGAACCTCGACACGCTGTAATTCTAAAACCAAAGCTTCCAAACCGATATACCCCACGGGCAGCAAGTTTCATAATAAAATACGTGTCACATCGGAGAAAGGCGTACCTCGACACGCTGTAAATCTAAACCTAAGCTTCAAAACCAACTTACACCATGCGCAGCGAGTTTGATAATATAATACGTGGCACATCGAAGAAAGGCGAATCTCGACACGCTGTAAATCTATAACCTAAGCTCCAAAACCAACTTACCCCATGCGCAGCGAGTTTGATAATATAATACGTGGCACATTGAAGAAAGATGAACCTCGACACGCTGTAATTCTAAAGCCAAAGCTTCCAAATCGATATACCCCACGGGCAGCAAGTTTCATAATAAAATACGTGTCACATCGGAGAAAGGCGAACCTCGACACGCTGTAATTCTAAAACCAAAGCTTCCAAACCGATATACCCCACGGGCAGCATGTTTCATAATAAAATACGTGTCACATCGGAGAAAGGCGAACCCTGACACGCTGTAAATCTAAAACCTAAGCTTCAAAACCAACTTGCGCCATGCGCAGCGAGTTTGATAATAAAATACGTGTCACATAGGAGAAAGGCGAACCTCGACACGCTGTAATTTAAATACCAAAGCATTCAAGCCCACATACCCCATGCGCATCGAGTTTCATAATAAAATACGTGGCACATCGAAGAAAGGCGAACCTCGACACGCTGTAATTTAAATACCAAAGCATCCAAACCGATATACCCCACGGGCAGCATGTTTCATAATAAAATGCATGGCACATCGGAGGAAGGCGAACCTTGACACGCTGTAAATCTAAAACCTAAGCTTCAAAACCAACTTACGCCATGCGCAGCGAGTTTGATAATATAATACGTGTCACATAGGAGAAAGGCGAACCTCGACACGCTGTAAATCTATAACCTAAGCTCCAAAACCAACTTACCCCATGCGCAGCGAGTTTGATAATATAATACGTGGCACATTGAAGAAAGGTGAACCTCGACACGCTGTAATTCTAAAGCCAAAGCTTCCAAATCGATATACCCCACGGGCAGCAAGTTTCATAATAAAATACTTGTCACATCGGAGAAAGGCGAACCTCGACACGGTGTAATTCTAAAACCAAAGCTTCCAAACCGATATACCCCACGGGCAGCATGTTTCATAATAAAATGCATGGCACATCGGAGGAAGGCGAACCTTGACACGCTTTAAATCTAAACCTAAGCTTCAAAACCAACTTACACCATGCGCAGCGAGTTTGATAATATAATACGTGGCACATCGAAGAAAGGCGAACCTCGACACGCTGTAAATCTATAACCTAAGCTCCAAAACCAACTTACCCCATGCGCAGCGAGTTTGATAATATAATACGTGGCACATTGAAGAAAGATGAACCTCGACACGCTGTAATTCTAAAGCCAAAGCTTCCAAATCGATATACCCCACGGGCAGCAAGTTTCATAATAAAATACGTGTCACATCGGAGAAAGGCGAACCTTGACACGCTGTAAATCTAAAACCTAAGCTTCAAAACCAACTTACCCTATGCGCAGCGAGTTTGATAATAAAATACGGGGAAGATCGGAGAAAGGCGAACCTCGACACGCTGTAAATCTAAAACCTAAGCTTCAAAACCAACTTGCGCCATGCGCAGCGAGTTTGATAATAAAATACGTGGCACATCGAAGAAAGGCGAACCTCGACACGCTGTAATTCTAAAACCAAAGCTTCCAAACCGATATACCCCACGGGCAGCAAGTTTCATAATAAAATACATGGCACATCGAAGAAAGGCGAACCTTGACACGCTGTAAATCTAAAACCTAAGCTTCAAAACCAACTTACGCCATGCGCAGCGAGTTTGATAATAAAATACGTGTCACATAGGAGAAAGGCGAACCTCGACACGCTGTAATTTAAATACCAAAGCATTCAAACCCACATACCCCATGCGCATCGAGTTTCATAATAAAATACGTGGCACATCGAAGAAAGGCGAACCTTGACACGCTGTAATTCTAAAACCAAAGCTTCCAAACCGATATACCCCACGGGCAGCAAGTTTCATAATATAATACGTGGCACATTGAAGAAAGATGAACCTCGACACGCTGTAATTCTAAAGCCAAAGCTTCCAAATCGATATACCCCACGGGCAGCAAGTTTCATAATAAAATACGTGTCACATCGGAGAAAGGCGAACCCTGACACGCTGTAAATCTAAACCTAAGCTTCAAAACCAACTTACACCATGCGCAGCGAGTTTGATAATATAATACGTGGCACATCGAAGAAAGGCGAACCTCGACACGCTGTAAATCTATAACCTAAGCTCCAAAACCAACTTACCCCATGCGCAGCGAGTTTGATAATATAATACGTGGCACATTGAAGAAAGATGAACCTCGACACGCTGTAATTCTAAAGCCAAAGCTTCCAAATCGATATACCCCACGGGCAGCAAGTTTCATAATAAAATACGTGTCACATCGGAGAAAGGCGAACCTTGACACGCTGTAAATCTAAAACCTAAGCTTCAAAACCAACTTACCCTATGCGCAGCGAGTTTGATAATAAAATACGGGGAAGATCGGAGAAAGGCGAACCTCGACACGCTGTAAATCTAAAACCTAAGCTTCAAAACCAACTTGCGCCATGCGCAGCGAGTTTGATAATAAAATACGTGGCACATCGAAGAAAGGCGAACCTCGACACGCTGTAATTCTAAAACCAAAGCTTCCAAACCGATATACCCCACGGGCAGCAAGTTTCATAATAAAATACATGGCACATCGAAGAAAGGCGAACCTTGACACGCTGTAAATCTAAAACCTAAGCTTCAAAACCAACTTACGCCATGCGCAGCGAGTTTGATAATAAAATACGTGTCACATAGGAGAAAGGCGAACCTCGACACGCTGTAATTTAAATACCAAAGCATTCAAACCCACATACCCCATGCGCATCGAGTTTCATAATAAAATACGTGTCACATCGAAGAAAGGCGAACCTCGACACGCTGTAATTCTAAAACCAAAGCTTCCAAACCCATATACCCCACGGGCAGCAAGTTTCATAATAAAATACGTGTCACATCGGAGAAGGCGAACCTTGACACGCTATAAATCTAAAACCTAAGCTTCAAAACCAACTTACCCTATGCGCAGCGAGTTTGATAATAAAATACGGGGAACATCGGAGAAAGGCAAACCTCGACACGCTGTAATTTAAATACCAAAGCATTCAAACCCACATACCCCATGCGCAGCGAGTTTCATAATAAAATACGTGTCACATCGAAGAAAGGCGAACCTCGACACGCTGTAATTCTAAAACCAAAGCTTCCAAACCGATATACCCCACGGGCAGCAAGTTTCATAATAAAATACGTGTTACATCGGAGAAGGCGAACCTTGACACGCTGTAATTCTAAAACCAAAGCTTCCAAACCGATATACCCCACGGGCAGCAAGTTTCATAATAAAATACGTGTCACATCGGAGAAAGGCGAACCCTGACACGCTGTAAATCTAAAACCTAAGCTTCAAAACCAACTTGCGCCATGCGCAGCGAGTTTGATAATAAAATACGGGGAACATCAAAGGAAGGCGAATAAAAGCGAGAAAAAAAATTAAAACCCAAAGCGCCCCAAATCCACCTACCCAGCGTGCAGCGAGTTCAATAATAAAATACGTAGCACATCGGAGGAAGGCGAACCTCGACACGCTGTAAATCTATAACCTAAGCTTCAAAACCAACTTACCCCATGCGCAGCGAGTTTGATAATATAATACGTGGCACATTGAAGAAAGATGAACCTCGACACGCTGTAATTTAAATACCAAAGCATCCAAACCCACATACCTCACGGGCAGCAAGTTTCATAATAAAATACATGGCACATCGAAGAAAGGCGAACCTTGACACGCTGTAAATCTAAAACCTAAGCTTCAAAACCAACTTACGCCATGCGCAGCGAGTTTGATAATAAAATACGTGTCACATAGGAGAAAGGCGAACCTCGACACGCTGTAATTTAAATACCAAAGCATTCAAACCCACATACCCCATGCGCATCGAGTTTCATAATAAAATACGTGGCACATCGAAGAAAGGCGAACCTCGACACGCTGTAATTCTAAAACCAAAGCTTCCAAACCGATATACCCCACGGGCAGCATGTTTCATAATAAAATGCATGGCACATCGGAGGAAGGCGAACCTTGACACGCTGTAAATCTAAACCTAAGCTTCAAAACCAACTTACACCATGCGCAGCGAGTTTGATAATATAATACGTGGCACATCGAAGAAAGGCGAACCTTGACACGCTGTAAATCTAAAACCTAAGCTTCAAAACTAACTTGCGCCATGCGCAGCGAGTTTGATAATAAAATACGGGGAACATCAAAGGAAGGCGAATAAAAGCGAGAAAAAAAATTAAAACCCAAAGCGCCCCAAATCCACCTACCCAGCGTGCAGCGAGTTCAATAATAAAATACGTAGCACATCGGAGGAAGGCGAACCTCGACACGCTGTAAATCTATAACCTAAGCTTCAAAACCAACTTACCCCATGCGCAGCGAGTTTGATAATATAATACGTGGCACATTGAAGAAAGATGAACCTCGACACGCTGTAATTTAAATACCAAAGCATCCAAACCCACATACCTCACGGGCAGCAAGTTTCATAATAAAATACATGGCACATCGAAGAAAGGCGAACCTTGACACGCTGTAAATCTAAAACCTAAGCTTCAAAACCAACTTACGCCATGCGCAGCGAGTTTGATAATAAAATACGTGTCACATAGGAGAAAGGCGAACCTCGACACGCTGTAATTTAAATACCAAAGCATTCAAACCCACATACCCCATGCGCATCGAGTTTCATAATAAAATACGTGGCACATCGAAGAAAGGCGAACCTCGACACGCTGTAATTCTAAAACCAAAGCTTCCAAACCGATATACCCCACGGGCAGCATGTTTCATAATAAAATGCATGGCACATCGGAGGAAGGCGAACCTTGACACGCTGTAAATCTAAACCTAAGCTTCAAAACCAACTTACACCATGCGCAGCGAGTTTGATAATATAATACGTGGCACATCGAAGAAAGGCGAACCTTGACACGCTGTAAATCTAAAACCTAAGCTTCAAAACTAACTTGCGCCATGCGCAGCGAGTTTGATAATAAAATACGGGGAACATCAAAGGAAGGCGAATAAAAGCGAGAAAAAAATTAAAACCCAAAGCGCCCCAAATCCACCTACCCAGCGTGCAGCGAGTTCAATAATAAAATACGTAGCACATCGGAGGAAGGCGAACCTCGACACGCTGTAAATCTATAACCTAAGCTTCAAAACCAACTTACGCCATGCGCAGCGAGTTTGATAATAAAATACGTGTCACATAGGAGAAAGGCGAACCTCGACACGCTGTAATTTAAATACCAAAGCATTCAAACCCACATACCCCATGCGCATCGAGTTTCATAATAAAATACGTGGCACATCGAAGAAAGGCGAACCTCGACACGCTGTAAATCTAAAACCTAAGCTTCAAAACCAACTTGCGCCATGCGCAGCGAGTTTGATAATAAAATACGTGGCACATCGAAGAAAGGCGAACCTCGACACGCTGTAATTCTAAAACCAAAGCTTCCAAACAGATATACCCCACGGGCAGCAAGTTTCATAATAAAATACATGGCACATCGAAGAAAGGCGAACCTTGACACGCTGTAAATCTAAAACCTAAGCTTCAAAACCAACTTACGCCATGCGCAGCGAGTTTGATAATAAAATACGTGTCACATAGGAGAAAGGCGAACCTCGACACGCTGTAATTTAAATACCAAAGCATTCAAACCCACATACCCCATGCGCATCGAGTTTCATAATAAAATACGTGGCACATCGAAGAAAGGCGAACCTCGACACGCTGTAAATCTAAAACCTAAGCTTCAAAACCAACTTGCGCCATGCGCAGCGAGTTTGATAATAAAATACGTGGCACATCGAAGAAAGGCGAACCTCGACACGCTGTAAATCTATAACCTAAGCTCCAAAACCAACTTACCCCATGCGCAGCGAGTTTGATAATATAATACGTGGCACATTGAAGAAAGATGAACCTCGACACGCTGTAATTCTAAAGCCAAAGCTTCCAAATCGATATACCCCACGGGCAGCAAGTTTCATAATAAAATACGTGTCACATCGGAGAAAGGCGAACCTCGACACGCTGTAATTCTAAAACCAAAGCTTCCAAACCGATATACCCCACGGGCAGCATGTTTCATAATAAAATACGTGTCACATCGGAGAAAGGCGAACCCTGACACGCTGTAAATCTAAAACCTAAGCTTCAAAACCAACTTGCGCCATGCGCAGCGAGTTTGATAATAAAATACGTGTCACATAGGAGAAAGGCGAACCTCGACACGCTGTAATTTAAATACCAAAGCATTCAAGCCCACATACCCCATGCGCATCGAGTTTCATAATAAAATACGTGGCACATCGAAGAAAGGCGAACCTCGACACGCTGTAATTTAAATACCAAAGCATCCAAACCGATATACCCCACGGGCAGCATGTTTCATAATAAAATGCATGGCACATCGGAGGAAGGCGAACCTTGACACGCTGTAAATCTAAAACCTAAGCTTCAAAACCAACTTACCCTATGCGCAGCGAGTTTGATAATAAAATACGGGGAACATCGGAGAAAGGCAAACCTCGACACGCTGTAATTTAAATACCAAAGCATTCAAACCCACATACCCCATGCGCAGCGAGTTTCATAATAAAATACGGGGAAGATCGGAAAAAGGCGAACCTCGACACGCTGTAAATCTAAAACCTAAGCTTCAAAACCAACTTGCGCCATGCGCAGCGAGTTTGATAATAAAATACGTGGCACATCGAAGAAAGGCGAACCTCGACACGCTGTAATTCTAAAACCAAAGCTTCCAAACCGATATACCCCACGGGCAGCAAGTTTCATAATAAAATACATGGCACATCGAAGAAAGGCGAACCTTGACACGCTGTAAATCTAAAACCTAAGCTTCAAAACCAACTTACGCCATGCGCAGCGAGTTTGATAATAAAATACGTGTCACATAGGAGAAAGGCGAACCTCGACACGCTGTAATTTAAATACCAAAGCATTCAAACCCACATACCCCATGCGCATCGAGTTTCATAATAAAATACGTGGCACATCGAAGAAAGGCGAACCTGACACGCTGTAATCTAAAACCAAAGCTTCCAAACCGATATACCCACGGCAGCAAGTTTCATAATATAATACGTGGCACATTGAAGAAAGATGAACCTCGACACGCTGTAATTCTAAAGCCAAAGCTTCCAAATCGATATACCCCACGGGCAGCAAGTTTCATAATAAAATACGTGTCACATCGGAGAAAGGCGAACCCTGACACGCTGTAAATCTAAACCTAAGCTTCAAAACCAACTTACACCATGCGCAGCGAGTTTGATAATATAATACGTGGCACATCGAAGAAAGGCGAACCTCGACACGCTGTAAATCTATAACCTAAGCTCCAAAACCAACTTACCCCATGCGCAGCGAGTTTGATAATATAATACGTGGCACATTGAAGAAAGATGAACCTCGACACGCTGTAATTCTAAAGCCAAAGCTTCCAAATCGATATACCCCACGGGCAGCAAGTTTCATAATAAAATACGTGTCACATCGGAGAAAGGCGAACCTTGACACGCTGTAAATCTAAAACCTAAGCTTCAAAACCAACTTACCCTATGCGCAGCGAGTTTGATAATAAAATACGGGGAAGATCGGAGAAAGGCGAACCTCGACACGCTGTAAATCTAAAACCTAAGCTTCAAAACCAACTTGCGCCATGCGCAGCGAGTTTGATAATAAAATACGTGGCACATCGAAGAAAGGCGAACCTCGACACGCTGTAATTCTAAAACCAAAGCTTCCAAACCGATATACCCCACGGGCAGCAAGTTTCATAATAAAATACATGGCACATCGAAGAAAGGCGAACCTTGACACGCTGTAAATCTAAAACCTAAGCTTCAAAACCAACTTACGCCATGCGCAGCGAGTTTGATAATAAAATACGTGTCACATAGGAGAAAGGCGAACCTCGACACGCTGTAATTTAAATACCAAAGCTTCAAAACCAACTTACCCTATGCGCAGCGAGTTTGATAATAAAATACGGGAAGATCGGAGAAAGGCGAACCTCGACACGCTGTAAATCTAAAACCTAAGCTTCAAAACCAACTTACGCCATGCGCAGCGAGTTTGATAATATAATACGTGGCACATCGAAGAAAGGCGAACCTCGACACGCTGTAAATCTAAAACCTAAGCTTCAAAACCAACTTACCCTATGCGCAGCGAGTTTGATAATAAAATACATGGCACATCGAAGAAAGGCGAACCTTGACACGCTGTAAATCTAAACCTAAGCTTCAAAACCAACTTACGCCATGCGCAGCGAGTTTGATAATAACATACGTGTCACATCGGAGAAAGGCGAACCTCGACACGCTGTAATTTAAATACCAAAGCATTCAAACCCACATACCCCATGCGCATCGAGTTTCATAATAAAATACGTGGCACATCGAAGAAAGGCGAACCTTGACACGCTTTAATTCTAAAACCAAAGCTTCCAAACCGATATACCCACGGGCAGCAAGTTTCATAATAAAATACGTGGCACATCGAAGAAAGGCGAACCTCGACACGCTGTAATTCTAAAACCAAAGCTTCCAAACCGATATACCCCACGGGCAGCATGTTTCATAATAAAATGCATGGCACATCGGAGGAAGGCGAACCTTGACACGCTGTAAATCTAAACCTAAGCTTCAAAACCAACTTACACCATGCGCAGCGATTTTGATAATATAATACGTGGCACATCGAAGAAAGGCGAACCTTGACACGCTGTAAATCTAAAACCTAAGCTTCAAAACTAACTTGCGCCATGCGCAGCGAGTTTGATAATAAAATACGGGAACATCAAGAAGGCGAATAAAGCGAGAAAAAAATTAAAACCCAAAGCGCCCAAATCCACCTACCCACGGGCAGCGAGTTCATAATAAAATACGTAGCACATCGGAGGAAGGCGAACCTCGACACGCTGTAAATCTAAACCTAAGCTTCAAAACCAACTTACGCCATGCGCAGCGAGTTTGATAATAAAATACGTGTCACATAGGAGAAAGGCGAACCTCGACACGCTGTAATTTAAATACCAAAGCATTCAAACCCACATACCCCATGCGCATCGAGTTTCATAATAAAATACGTGGCACATCGAAGAAAGGCGAACCTCGACACGCTGTAAATCTAAAACCTAAGCTTCAAAACCAACTTGCGCCATGCGCAGCGAGTTTGATAATAAAATACGTGGCACATCGAAGAAAGGCGAACCTCGACACGCTGTAATTCTAAAACCAAAGCTTCCAAACCGATATACCCCACGGGCAGCAAGTTTCATAATAAAATACATGGCACATCGAAGAAAGGCGAACCTTGACACGCTGTAAATCTAAAACCTAAGCTTCAAAACCAACTTACGCCATGCGCAGCGAGTTTGATAATAAAATACGTGTCACATAGGAGAAAGGCGAACCTCGACACGCTGTAATTTAAATACCAAAGCATTCAAACCCACATACCCCATGCGCATCGAGTTTCATAATAAAATACGTGGCACATCGAAGAAAGGCGAACCTCGACACGCTGTAAATCTAAAACCTAAGCTTCAAAACCAACTTGCGCCATGCGCAGCGAGTTTGATAATAAAATACGTGGCACATCGAAGAAAGGCGAACCTCGACACGCTGTAATTCTAAAACCAAAGCTTCCAAACCGATATACCCCACGGGCAGCAAGTTTCATAATAAAATACGTGGCACATCGGAGAAAGGCGAACCTCGACACGCTGTAAATCTAAACCTAAGCTTCAAAACCAACTTACACCATGCGCAGCGAGTTTGATAATAAAATACGTGGCACATCGAAGAAAGGCGAACTCGACACGCTGTAAATCTATAACCTAAGCTCCAAAACCAACTTACCCCATGCGCAGCGAGTTTGATAATATAATACGTGGCACATTGAAGAAAGATGAACCTCGACACGCTGTAATTCTAAAGCCAAAGCTTCCAAATCGATATACCCCACGGGCAGCAAGTTTCATAATAAAATACGTGTCACATCGGAGAAAGGCGAACCCTGACACGCTGTAAATCTAAACCTAAGCTTCAAAACCAACTTGCGCCATGCGCAGCGAGTTTGATAATAAAATACGTGTCACATAGGAGAAAGGCGAACCTCGACACGCTGTAATTTAAATACCAAAGCATTCAAGCCCACATACCCCATGCGCATCGAGTTTCATAATAAAATACGTGGCACATCGAAGAAAGGCGAACCTCGACACGCTGTAATTTAAATACCAAAGCATCCAAACCGATATACCCCACGGGCAGCATGTTTCATAATAAAATGCATGGCACATCGGAGGAAGGCGAACCTTGACACGCTGTAAATCTAAACCTAAGCTTCAAAACCAACTTACGCCATGCGCAGCGAGTTTGATAATATAATACGTGCACATGGAGAAAGGCGAACCTCGACACGCTGTAAATCTATAACCTAAGCTCCAAAACCAACTTACCCATGCGCAGCGAGTTTGATAATATAATACGTGGCACATTGAAGAAAGGTGAACCTCGACACGCTGTAATTCTAAAGCCAAAGCTTCCAAATCGATATACCCACGGGCAGCAAGTTTCATAATAAAATACTGTCACATCGGAGAAAGGCGAACCTCGACACGGTGTAATTCTAAAACCAAAGCTTCCAAACCGATATACCCACGGCAGCATGTTTCATAATAAAATGCATGGCACATCGGAGGAAGGCGAACCTTGACACGCTTTAAATCTAAAACCTAAGCTTCAAAACCAACTTACCCATGCGCAGCGAGTTTGATAATATAATACGTGGCACATCGAAGAAAGGCGAACCTCGACACGCTGTAAATCTATAACCTAAGCTCCAAAACCAACTTACCCCATGCGCAGCGAGTTTGATAATATAATACGTGGCACATTGAAGAAAGATGAACCTCGACACGCTGTAATTCTAAAGCCAAAGCTTCCAAATCGATATACCCCACGGGCAGCAAGTTTCATAATAAAATACGTGTCACATCGGAGAAAGGCGAACCTTGACACGCTGTAAATCTAAAACCTAAGCTTCAAAACCAACTTACCCATGCGCAGCGAGTTTGATAATAAAATACGGGAAATCGGAGAAAGGCGAACCTTGACACGCTGTAAATCTAAAACCTAAGCTTCAAAACCAACTTGCGCCATGCGCAGCGAGTTTGATAATAAAATACGTGGCACATCGAAGAAAGGCGAACCTCGACACGCTGTAATTCTAAAACCAAAGCTTCCAAACCGATATACCCCACGGGCAGCAAGTTTCATAATAAAATACATGGCACATCGAAGAAAGGCGAACCTTGACACGCTGTAAATCTAAAACCTAAGCTTCAAAACCAACTTACGCCATGCGCAGCGAGTTTGATAATAAAATACGTGTCACATAGGAGAAAGGCGAACCTCGACACGCTGTAATTTAAATACCAAAGCATTCAAACCCACATACCCCATGCGCATCGAGTTTCATAATAAAATACGTGGCACATCGAAGAAAGGCGAACCTCGACACGCTGTAATTCTAAAACCAAAGCTTCCAAATCGATATACCCCACGGGCAGCAAGTTTCATAATAAAATACGTAGCACATCGGAGGAAGGCGAACCTCGACACGCTGTAAATCTATAACCTAAGCTTCAAAACCAACTTACGCCATGCGCAGCGAGTTTGATAATAAAATACGTGTCACATCGGAGAAAGGCGAACCTCGACACGCTGTAATTTAAATACCAAAGCATTCAAACCCACATACCCCATGCGCATCGAGTTTCATAATAAAATACGTGGCACATCGAAGAAAGGCGAACCTCGACACGCTGTAAATCTAAAACCTAAGCTTCAAAACCAACTTGCGCCATGCGCAGCGAGTTTGATAATAAAATACGTGACACATCGAAGAAAGGCGAACCTCGACACGCTGTAATTCTAAAACCAAAGCTTCCAAACCGATATACCCCACGGGCAGCAAGTTTCATAATAAAATACGTGTCACATCGGAGAAAGGCGTACCTCGACACGCTGTAAATCTAAACCTAAGCTTCAAAACCAACTTACACCATGCGCAGCGAGTTTGATAATATAATACGTGGCACATCGAAGAAAGGCGAATCTCGACACGCTGTAAATCTATAACCTAAGCTCCAAAACCAACTTACCCCATGCGCAGCGAGTTTGATAATATAATACGTGGCACATTGAAGAAAGATGAACCTCGACACGCTGTAATTCTAAAGCCAAAGCTTCCAAATCGATATACCCCACGGGCAGCAAGTTTCATAATAAAATACGTGTCACATCGGAGAAAGGCGAAACTCGACACGCTGTAATTCTAAAACCAAAGCTTCCAAACCGATATACCCCACGGGCAGCATGTTTCATAATAAAATACGTGTCACATCGGAGAAAGGCGAACCCTGACACGCTGTAAATCTAAAACCTAAGCTTCAAAACCAACTTGCGCCATGCGCAGCGAGTTTGATAATAAAATACGTGTCACATAGGCGAAAGGCGAACCTCGACACGCTGTAATTTAAATACCAAAGCATTCAAGCCCACATACCCCATGCGCATCGAGTTTCATAATAAAATACGTGGCACATCGAAGAAAGGCGAACCTCGACACGCTGTAATTTAAATACCAAAGCATCCAAACGATATACCCCACGGGCAGCATGTTTCATAATAAAATGCATGGCACATCGGAGGAAGGCGAACCTTGACACGCTTTAAATCTAAACCTAAGCTCCAAAACCAACTTACCCCATGCGCAGCGAGTTTGATAATAAAATACGGGGAACATCAAAGGAAGGCGAATAATAGCGAGAAAAAAAATTAAAACCCAAAGCGCCCCAAATCCACCTACCAAGCGTGCAGCGAGTTCAATAATAAAATACATGGCACATCGAAGAAAGGCGAACCTTGACACGCTGTAAATCTAAAACCTAAGCTTCAAAACCAACTTACGCCATGCGCAGCGAGTTTGATAATAAAATACGTGTCACATAGGAGAAAGATGAACCTCGACACGCTGTAATTTAAATACCAAAGCATCCAAACCCACATACCTCACGGGCAGCAAGTTTCATAATAAAATACATGGCACATCGAAGAAAGGCGAACCTTGACACGCTGTAAATCTAAAACCTAAGCTTCAAAACCAACTTACGCCATGCGCAGCGAGTTTGATAATAAAATACGTGTCACATAGGAGAAAGGCGAACCTCGACACGCTGTAATTTAAATACCAAAGCATTCAAACCCACATACCCCATGCGCATCGAGTTTCATAATAAAATACGTGGCACATCGAAGAAAGGCGAACCTCGACACGCTGTAATTCTAAAGCCAAAGCTTCCAAATCGATATACCCCACGGGCAGCAAGTTTCATAATAAAATACGTGTCACATCGAAGAAAGGCGAACCTTGACACGCTGTAAATCTAAAACCTAAGCTTCAAAACCAACTTACGCCATGCGCAGCGAGTTTGATAATAAAATACGTGTCACATAGGAGAAAGGCGAACCTCGACACGCTGTAATTTAAATACCAAAGCATTCAAACCCACATACCCCATGCGCATCGAGTTTCATAATAAAATACGTGGCACATCGAAGAAAGGCGAACCTTGACACGCTTTAATTCTAAAACCAAAGCTTCCAAACCGATATACCCCACGGGCAGCAAGTTTCATAATAAAATACGTGGCACATCGAAGAAAGGCGAACCTCGACACGCTGTAATTCTAAAACCAAAGCTTCCAAACCGATATACCCCACGGGCAGCATGTTTCATAATAAAATGCATGGCACATCGGAGGAAGGCGAACCTTGACACGCTGTAAATCTAAACCTAAGCTTCAAAACCAACTTACACCATGCGCAGCGATTTTGATAATATAATACGTGGCACATCGAAGAAAGGCGAACCTTGACACGCTGTAAATCTAAAACCTAAGCTTCAAAACTAACTTGCGCCATGCGCAGCGAGTTTGATAATAAAATACGGGGAACATCAAAGGAAGGCGAATAAAAGCGAGAAAAAAAATTAAAACCCAAAGCGCCCCAAATCCACCTACCCAGCGTGCAGCGAGTTCAATAATAAAATACGTAGCACATCGGAGGAAGGCGAACCTCGACACGCTGTAAATCTATAACCTAAGCTTCAAAACCAACTTACGCCATGCGCAGCGAGTTTGATAATAAAATACGTGTCACATAGGAGAAAGGCGAACCTCGACACGCTGTAATTTAAATACCAAAGCATTCAAACCCACATACCCCATGCGCATCGAGTTTCATAATAAAATACGTGGCACATCGAAGAAAGGCGAACCTCGACACGCTGTAAATCTAAAACCTAAGCTTCAAAACCAACTTGCGCCATGCGCAGCGAGTTTGATAATAAAATACGTGGCACATCGAAGAAAGGCGAACCTCGACACGCTGTAATTCTAAAACCAAAGCTTCCAAACCGATATACCCCACGGGCAGCAAGTTTCATAATAAAATACATGGCACATCGAAGAAAGGCGAACCTTGACACGCTGTAAATCTAAAACCTAAGCTTCAAAACCAACTTACGCCATGCGCAGCGAGTTTGATAATAAAATACGTGTCACATAGGAGAAAGGCGAACCTCGACACGCTGTAATTTAAATACCAAAGCATTCAAACCCACATACCCCATGCGCATCGAGTTTCATAATAAAATACGTGGCACATCGAAGAAAGGCGAACCTCGACACGCTGTAAATCTAAAACCTAAGCTTCAAAACCAACTTGCGCCATGCGCAGCGAGTTTGATAATAAAATACGTGGCACATCGAAGAAAGGCGAACCTCGACACGCTGTAATTCTAAAACCAAAGCTTCCAAACCGATATACCCCACGGGCAGCAAGTTTCATAATAAAATACGTGTCACATCGGAGAAAGGCGTACCTCGACACGCTGTAAATCTAAACCTAAGCTTCAAAACCAACTTACACCATGCGCAGCGAGTTTGATAATATAATACGTGGCACATCGAAGAAAGGCGAATCTCGACACGCTGTAAATCTATAACCTAAGCTCCAAAACCAACTTACCCCATGCGCAGCGAGTTTGATAATATAATACGTGGCACATTGAAGAAAGATGAACCTCGACACGCTGTAATTCTAAAGCCAAAGCTTCCAAATCGATATACCCCACGGGCAGCAAGTTTCATAATAAAATACGTGTCACATCGGAGAAATGCGAACCCTGACACGCTGTAAATCTAAAACCTAAGCTTCAAAACCAACTTGCGCCATGCGCAGCGAGTTTGATAATAAAATACGTGTCACATAGGAGAAAGGCGAACCTCGACACGCTGTAATTTAAATACCAAAGCATTCAAGCCCACATACCCCATGCGCATCGAGTTTCATAATAAAATACGTGGCACATCGAAGAAAGGCGAACCTCGACACGCTGTAATTTAAATACCAAAGCATCCAAACCGATATACCCCACGGGCAGCATGTTTCATAATAAAATGCATGGCACATCGGAGGAAGGCGAACCTTGACACGCTGTAAATCTAAAACCTAAGCTTCAAAACCAACTTACGCCATGCGCAGCGAGTTTGATAATATAATACGTGTCACATAGGAGAAAGGCGAACCTCGACACGCTGTAAATCTATAACCTAAGCTCCAAAACCAACTTACCCCATGCGCAGCGAGTTTGATAATATAATACGTGGCACATTGAAGAAAGGTGAACCTCGACACGCTGTAATTCTAAAGCCAAAGCTTCCAAATCGATATACCCCACGGGCAGCAAGTTTCATAATAAAATACTTGTCACATCGGAGAAAGGCGAACCTCGACACGGTGTAATTCTAAAACCAAAGCTTCCAAACCGATATACCCCACGGGCAGCATGTTTCATAATAAAATGCATGGCACATCGGAGGAAGGCGAACCTTGACACGCTTTAAATCTAAACCTAAGCTTCAAAACCAACTTACACCATGCGCAGCGAGTTTGATAATATAATACGTGGCACATCGAAGAAAGGCGAACCTCGACACGCTGTAAATCTATAACCTAAGCTCCAAAACCAACTTACCCCATGCGCAGCGAGTTTGATAATATAATACGTGGCACATTGAAGAAAGATGAACCTCGACACGCTGTAATTCTAAAGCCAAAGCTTCCAAATCGATATACCCCACGGGCAGCAAGTTTCATAATAAAATACGTGTCACATCGGAGAAAGGCGAACCTTGACACGCTGTAAATCTAAAACCTAAGCTTCAAAACCAACTTACCCTATGCGCAGCGAGTTTGATAATAAAATACGGGGAAGATCGGAGAAAGGCGAACCTCGACACGCTGTAAATCTAAAACCTAAGCTTCAAAACCAACTTGCGCCATGCGCAGCGAGTTTGATAATAAAATACGTGGCACATCGAAGAAAGGCGAACCTCGACACGCTGTAATTCTAAAACCAAAGCTTCCAAACCGATATACCCCACGGGCAGCAAGTTTCATAATAAAATACATGGCACATCGAAGAAAGGCGAACCTTGACACGCTGTAAATCTAAAACTTAAGCTTCAAAACCAACTTACGCCATGCGCAGCGAGTTTGATAATAAAATACGTGTCACATAGGAGAAAGGCGAACCTCGACACGCTGTAATTTAAATACCAAAGCATTCAAACCCACATACCCCATGCGCATCGAGTTTCATAATAAAATACGTGGCACATCGAAGAAAGGCGAACCTCGACACGCTGTAATTCTAAAACCAAAGCTTCCAAATCGATATACCCCACGGGCAGCAAGTTTCATAATAAAATACGTAGCACATCGGAGGAAGGCGAACCTCGACACGCTGTAAATCTATAACCTAAGCTTCAAAACCAACTTACGCCATGCGCAGCGAGTTTGATAATAAAATACGTGTCACATCGGAGAAAGGCGAACCTCGACACGCTGTAATTTAAATACCAAAGCATTCAAACCCACATACCCCATGCGCATCGAGTTTCATAATAAAATACGTGGCACATCGAAGAAAGGCGAACCTCGACACGCTGTAAATCTAAAACCTAAGCTTCAAAACCAACTTGCGCCATGCGCAGCGAGTTTGATAATAAAATACGTGACACATCGAAGAAAGGCGAACCTCGACACGCTGTAATTCTAAAACCAAAGCTTCCAAACCGATATACCCCACGGGCAGCAAGTTTCATAATAAAATACGTGTCACATCGGAGAAAGGCGTACCTCGACACGCTGTAAATCTAAACCTAAGCTTCAAAACCAACTTACACCATGCGCAGCGAGTTTGATAATATAATACGTGGCACATCGAAGAAAGGCGAATCTCGACACGCTGTAAATCTATAACCTAAGCTCCAAAACCAACTTACCCCATGCGCAGCGAGTTTGATAATATAATACGTGGCACATTGAAGAAAGATGAACCTCGACACGCTGTAATTCTAAAGCCAAAGCTTCCAAATCGATATACCCCACGGGCAGCAAGTTTCATAATAAAATACGTGTCACATCGGAGAAAGGCGAACCTCGACACGCTGTAATTCTAAAACCAAAGCTTCCAAACCGATATACCCCACGGGCAGCATGTTTCATAATAAAATACGTGTCACATCGGAGAAAGGCGAACCCTGACACGCTGTAAATCTAAAACCTAAGCTTCAAAACCAACTTGCGCCATGCGCAGCGAGTTTGATAATAAAATACGTGTCACATAGGCGAAAGGCGAACCTCGACACGCTGTAATTTAAATACCAAAGCATTCAAGCCCACATACCCCATGCGCATCGAGTTTCATAATAAAATACGTGGCACATCGAAGAAAGGCGAACCTCGACACGCTGTAATTTAAATACCAAAGCATCCAAACCGATATACCCCACGGGCAGCATGTTTCATAATAAAATGCATGGCACATCGGAGGAAGGCGAACCTTGACACGCTTTAAATCTAAACCTAAGCTCCAAAACCAACTTACCCCATGCGCAGCGAGTTTGATAATAAAATACGGGGAACATCAAAGGAAGGCGAATAATAGCGAGAAAAAAAATTAAAACCCAAAGCGCCCCAAATCCACCTACCAAGCGTGCAGCGAGTTCAATAATAAAATACATGGCACATCGAAGAAAGGCGAACCTTGACACGCTGTAAATCTAAAACCTAAGCTTCAAAACCAACTTACGCCATGCGCAGCGAGTTTGATAATAAAATACGTGTCACATAGGAGAAAGATGAACCTCGACACGCTGTAATTTAAATACCAAAGCATCCAAACCCACATACCTCACGGGCAGCAAGTTTCATAATAAAATACATGGCACATCGAAGAAAGGCGAACCTTGACACGCTGTAAATCTAAAACCTAAGCTTCAAAACCAACTTACGCCATGCGCAGCGAGTTTGATAATAAAATACGTGTCACATAGGAGAAAGGCGAACCTCGACACGCTGTAATTTAAATACCAAAGCATTCAAACCCACATACCCCATGCGCATCGAGTTTCATAATAAAATACGTGGCACATCGAAGAAAGGCGAACCTCGACACGCTGTAATTCTAAAACCAAAGCTTCCAAACCGATATACCCCACGGGCAGCATGTTTCATAATAAAATGCATGGCACATCGGAGGAAGGCGAACCTTGACACGCTGTAAATCTAAACCTAAGCTTCAAAACCAACTTACACCATGCGCAGCGAGTTTGATAATATAATACGTGGCACATCGAAGAAAGGCGAACCTTGACACGCTGTAAATCTAAAACCTAAGCTTCAAAACTAACTTGCGCCATGCGCAGCGAGTTTGATAATAAAATACGGGGAACATCAAAGGAAGGCGAATAAAAGCGAGAAAAAAAATTAAAACCCAAAGCGCCCCAAATCCACCTACCCAGCGTGCAGCGAGTTCAATAATAAAATACGTAGCACATCGGAGGAAGGCGAACCTCGACACGCTGTAAATCTATAACCTAAGCTTCAAAACCAACTTACCCCATGCGCAGCGAGTTTGATAATATAATACGTGGCACATTGAAGAAAGATGAACCTCGACACGCTGTAATTTAAATACCAAAGCATCCAAACCCACATACCTCACGGGCAGCAAGTTTCATAATAAAATACATGGCACATCGAAGAAAGGCGAACCTTGACACGCTGTAAATCTAAAACCTAAGCTTCAAAACCAACTTACGCCATGCGCAGCGAGTTTGATAATAAAATACGTGTCACATAGGAGAAAGGCGAACCTCGACACGCTGTAATTTAAATACCAAAGCATTCAAACCCACATACCCCATGCGCATCGAGTTTCATAATAAAATACGTGGCACATCGAAGAAAGGCGAACCTCGACACGCTGTAATTCTAAAACCAAAGCTTCCAAACCGATATACCCCACGGGCAGCATGTTTCATAATAAAATGCATGGCACATCGGAGGAAGGCGAACCTTGACACGCTGTAAATCTAAACCTAAGCTTCAAAACCAACTTACACCATGCGCAGCGAGTTTGATAATAAAATACGGGGAACATCAAAGGAAGGCGAATAAAAGCGAGAAAAAAAATTAAAACCCAAAGCGCCCCAAATCCACCTACCCAGCGTGCAGCGAGTTCAATAATAAAATACGTAGCACATCGGAGGAAGGCGAACCTCGACACGCTGTAATTTAAATACCAAAGCATTCAAACCCACATACCCCATGCGCATCGAGTTTCATAATAAAATACGTGGCACATCGAAGAAAGGCGAACCTCGACACGCTGTAAATCTAAAACCTAAGCTTCAAAACCAACTTGCGCCATGCGCAGCGAGTTTGATAATAAAATACGTGGCACATCGAAGAAAGGCGAACCTCGACACGCTGTAATTCTAAAACCAAAGCTTCCAAACCGATATACCCCACGGGCAGCAAGTTTCATAATAAAATACATGGCACATCGAAGAAAGGCGAACCTTGACACGCTGTAAATCTAAAACCTAAGCTTCAAAACCAACTTACGCCATGCGCAGCGAGTTTGATAATAAAATACGTGTCACATAGGAGAAAGGCGAACCTCGACACGCTGTAATTTAAATACCAAAGCATTCAAACCCACATACCCCATGCGCATCGAGTTTCATAATAAAATACGTGGCACATCGAAGAAAGGCGAACCTCGACACGCTGTAAATCTAAAACCTAAGCTTCAAAACCAACTTGCGCCATGCGCAGCGAGTTTGATAATAAAATACGTGGCACATCGAAGAAAGGCGAACCTCGACACGCTGTAATTCTAAAACCAAAGCTTCCAAACCGATATACCCCACGGGCAGCAAGTTTCATAATAAAATACGTGTCACATCGGAGAAAGGCGTACCTCGACACGCTGTAAATCTAAACCTAAGCTTCAAAACCAACTTACACCATGCGCAGCGAGTTTGATAATATAATACGTGGCACATCGAAGAAAGGCGAATCTCGACACGCTGTAAATCTATAACCTAAGCTCCAAAACCAACTTACCCCATGCGCAGCGAGTTTGATAATATAATACGTGGCACATTGAAGAAAGATGAACCTCGACACGCTGTAATTCTAAAGCCAAAGCTTCCAAATCGATATACCCCACGGGCAGCAAGTTTCATAATAAAATACGTGTCACATCGGAGAAATGCGAACCCTGACACGCTGTAAATCTAAACCTAAGCTTCAAAACCAACTTACACCATGCGCAGCGAGTTTGATAATATAATACGTGGCACATCGAAGAAAGGCGAACCTCGACACGCTGTAAATCTATAACCTAAGCTCCAAAACCAACTTACCCCATGCGCAGCGAGTTTGATAATATAATACGTGGCACATTGAAGAAAGATGAACCTCGACACGCTGTAATTCTAAAGCCAAAGCTTCCAAATCGATATACCCCACGGGCAGCAAGTTTCATAATAAAATACGTGTCACATCGGAGAAAGGCGAACCTTGACACGCTGTAAATCTAAAACCTAAGCTTCAAAACCAACTTACCCTATGCGCAGCGAGTTTGATAATAAAATACGGGGAAGATCGGAGAAAGGCGAACCTCGACACGCTGTAAATCTAAAACCTAAGCTTCAAAACCAACTTGCGCCATGCGCAGCGAGTTTGATAATAAAATACGTGGCACATCGAAGAAAGGCGAACCTCGACACGCTGTAATTCTAAAACCAAAGCTTCCAAACCGATATACCCCACGGGCAGCAAGTTTCATAATAAAATACATGGCACATCGAAGAAAGGCGAACCTTGACACGCTGTAAATCTAAAACCTAAGCTTCAAAACCAACTTACGCCATGCGCAGCGAGTTTGATAATAAAATACGTGTCACATAGGAGAAAGGCGAACCTCGACACGCTGTAATTTAAATACCAAAGCTTCAAAACCAACTTACCCTATGCGCAGCGAGTTTGATAATAAAATACGGGGAAGATCGGAGAAAGGCGAACCTCGACACGCTGTAAATCTAAAACCTAAGCTTCAAAACCAACTTGCGCCATGCGCAGCGAGTTTGATAATAAAATACGTGGCACATCGAAGAAAGGCGAACCTCGACACGCTGTAATTCTAAAACCAAAGCTTCCAAACCGATATACCCCACGGGCAGCAAGTTTCATAATAAAATACATGGCACATCGAAGAAAGGCGAACCTTGACACGCTGTAAATCTAAAACCTAAGCTTCAAAACCAACTTACGCCATGCGCAGCGAGTTTGATAATAAAATACGTGTCACATAGGAGAAAGGCGAACCTCGACACGCTGTAATTTAAATACCAAAGCATTCAAACCCACATACCCCATGCGCATCGAGTTTCATAATAAAATACGTGGCACATCGAAGAAAGGCGAACCTTGACACGCTTTAATTCTAAAACCAAAGCTTCCAAACCGATATACCCCACGGGCAGCAAGTTTCATAATAAAATACGTGGCACATCGAAGAAAGGCGAACCTCGACACGCTGTAATTCTAAAACCAAAGCTTCCAAACCGATATACCCCACGGGCAGCATGTTTCATAATAAAATGCATGGCACATCGGAGGAAGGCGAACCTTGACACGCTGTAAATCTAAACCTAAGCTTCAAAACCAACTTACACCATGCGCAGCGAGTTTGATAATATAATACGTGGCACATCGAAGAAAGGCGAACCTTGACACGCTGTAAATCTAAAACCTAAGCTTCAAAACTAACTTGCGCCATGCGCAGCGAGTTTGATAATAAAATACGGGGAACATCAAAGGAAGGCGAATAAAAGCGAGAAAAAAAATTAAAACCCAAAGCGCCCCAAATCCACCTACCCAGCGTGCAGCGAGTTCAATAATAAAATACGTAGCACATCGGAGGAAGGCGAACCTCGACACGCTGTAAATCTATAACCTAAGCTTCAAAACCAACTTACGCCCATGCGCAGCGAGTTTGATAATAAATACGTGTCACATAGGAGAAAGGCGAACCTCGACACGCTGTAATTTAAATACCAAAGCATTCAAACCCACATACCCCATGCGCATCGAGTTTCATAATAAAATACGTGGCACATCGAAGAAAGGCGAACCTCGACACGCTGTAAATCTAAAACCTAAGCTTCAAAACCAACTTGCGCCATGCGCAGCGAGTTTGATAATAAAATACGTGGCACATCGAAGAAAGGCGAACCTCGACACGCTGTAATTCTAAAACCAAAGCTTCCAAACCGATATACCCCACGGGCAGCAAGTTTCATAATAAAATACATGGCACATCGAAGAAAGGCGAACCTTGACACGCTGTAAATCTAAAACCTAAGCTTCAAAACCAACTTACGCCATGCGCAGCGAGTTTGATAATAAAATACGTGTCACATAGGAGAAAGGCGAACCTCGACACGCTGTAATTTAAATACCAAAGCATTCAAACCCACATACCCCATGGCATCGAGTTTCATAATAAAATACGTGGCACATCGAAGAAAGGCGAACCTCGACACGCTGTAAATCTAAAACCTAAGCTTCAAAACCAACTTGCGCCATGCGCAGCGAGTTTGATAATAAAATACGTGGCACATCGAAGAAAGGCGAACCTCGACACGCTGTAATTCTAAAACCAAAGCTTCCAAACCGATATACCCCACGGGCAGCAAGTTCATAATAAAATACGTGTCACATCGGAGAAAGGCGACCTCGACACGCTGTAAATCTAAACCTAAGCTTCAAAACCAACTTACACCATGCGCAGCGAGTTTGATAATATAATACGTGGCACATCGAAGAAAGGCGAATCTCGACACGCTGTAAATCTATAACCTAAGCTCCAAAACCAACTTACCCCATGCGCAGCGAGTTTGATAATATAATACGTGGCACATTGAAGAAAGATGAACCTCGACACGCTGTAATTCTAAAGCCAAAGCTTCCAAATCGATATACCCCACGGGCAGCAAGTTTCATAATAAAATACGTGTCACATCGGAGAAATGCGAACCCTGACACGCTGTAAATCTAAAACCTAAGCTTCAAAACCAACTTGCGCCATGCGCAGCGAGTTTGATAATAAAATACGTGTCACATAGGAGAAAGGCGAACCTCGACACGCTGTAATTTAAATACCAAAGCATTCCAAGCCCACATACCCATGCGCATCGAGTTTCATAATAAAATACGTGGCACATCGAAGAAAGGCGAACCTCGACACGCTGTAATTTAAATACCAAAGCATCCAAACCGATATACCCACGGGCAGCATGTTTCATAATAAAATGCATGGCACATCGGAGGAAGGCGAACCTTGACACGCTGTAAATCTAAACCTAAGCTTCAAAACCAACTTACGCCCATGCGCAGCGAGTTTGATAATATAATACGTGTCACATAGGAGAAAGGCGAACCTCGACACGCTGTAAATCTATAACCTAAGCTCCAAAACCAACTTACCCATGCGCAGCGAGTTTGATAATATAATACGTGGCACATTGAAGAAAGGTGAACCTCGACACGCTGTAATTCTAAAGCCAAAGCTTCCAATCGAATACCCCACGGGCAGCAAGTTTCATAATAAAATACTTGTCACATCGGAGAAAGGCGAACCTCCGACACGGTGTAATTCTAAAACCAAAGCTTCCAAACCGATTATACCCCACGGGCAGCATGTTTCATAATAAAATGCATGGCACATCGGAGGAAGGCGAACCTTGACACGCTTAAATCTAAACCTAAGCTTCAAAACCAACTTACACCATGCGCAGCGAGTTTGATAATATAATACGTGCACATCGAAGAAAGGCGAACCTCGACACGCTGTAATCTATAACCTAAGCTCCAAAACCAACTTACCCCATGCGCAGCGAGTTTGATAATATAATACGTGGCACATTGAAGAAAGATGAACCTCGACACGCTGTAATTCTAAAGCCAAAGCTTCCAAATCGAATATACCCACGGGCAGCAAGTTCATAATAAAATACGTGTCACATCGGAGAAAGGCGAACCTTGACACGCTGTAAATCTAAAACCTAAGCTCAAAACAACTTACCCTATGCGCAGCGAGTTTGATAATAAAATACGGGGAAACGGAGAAAGGCGAACCTCGACACGCTGTAAATCTAAAACTAAGCTTCAAAACCAACTTGCGCCATGCGCAGCGAGTTTGATAATAAAATACGTGGCACATCGAAGAAAGGCGAACCTCGACACGCTGTAATTCTAAAACCAAAGCTTCCAAACCGATATACCCCACGGGGCAGCAAGTTTCATAATAAAATACATGGCACATCGAAGAAAGGCGAACCTTGACACGCCTGTAAATCTAAAACTTAAGCTTCAAAACCAACTTACGCCATGCGCAGCGAGTTGATAATAAAAATACGTTCACATAGGAGAAAGGCGAACCTCGACACGCTGTAATTTAAATACCAAAGCATTCAAACCCACATACCCATGCGCATCGAGTTTCATAATAAAATACTGGCACATCGAAGAAAGGCGAACCTCGACACGCTGTAAATCTAAAACCTAAGCTTTCAAAACCAACTTGCGCCATGCGCAGCGAGTTTGATAATAAAATACGTGGCACATCGAAGAAAGGCGAACCTCGACACGCTGTAATTCTAAAACCAAAGCTTCCAAACCGATATACCCCACGGGCAGCAAGTTTCATAATAAAAATACGTGTCACATCGGGGAGAAAGGCGAACCCTGGACCACGCTGTAAATCTAAAACCTAAGCTTCAAAACCAACTTGCGCCATGCGCAGCGAGTTTGATAATAAAATACGGGGAACATCAAAGGAAGGCGAATAATCGCGAGCAAAAATTAAATACCCAAAGCGCCCCAAATCCACCTACCCAAGCGTGCAGCGAGTTTCAATAATAAAATACGTAGCACATCGGAGGAAGGCGAACCTCGACACGCTGTAAATCTATAAACCTAAGCTTCAAAACCAACTTACCCCATGCGCAGCGAGTTTGATAATATAATACGTGGCACATTGAAGAAAGATGAACCTCGACACGCTGTAATTCTAAATACCAAAGCATCCAAACCCACATACCCCACGGGCAGCAAGTTTCATAATAAAATACATGGCACATCGAAGAAAGGCGAACCTTGACACGCGCTGTAAATCTAAAACCTAAGCTTCAAAACCAACTTACGCCATGCGCAGCGAGTTTGATAATAAAATACGTGTCACATCGGAGAAAGGCGAACTCGACACGCTGTAATTTAAATACCAAAGCATTCAAACCCACATTACCCCATGCGCAGCGAGTTTCATAATAAAATACGTGGCACATCGAAGAAAGGCGAACCTCGACACGCTGTAATTCTAAAAACAAAGCTTCCAAACCGATATACCCCACGGGCAGCAAGTTTTCATAATAAAATACGTGGCACATCGGAGGAAGGCGAACCTCGACACGCTGTAAATCTAAACCTAAAGCTTCAAAACCAACTTACGCCGCATGCGCAGCGAGTTTGATAATAAAATACGTGTCACATCGGAGAAAGGCGAACCTCGACACGCTGTAATTTAAATACCAAAGCATCAAACCACATACCCCATGCGCAGCGAGTTTCATAATAAAATACGTGGCACATCGAAGAAAGGCGAACAGCGTGTCGAGGTTCGCCTTTCTTCGATGTACCACGTATTTTATTATGACTCGATGCGCATGGGGGTAGTAGTTAGGTTTGAATGCTTTTGTATTTAAATTGGCGTGTGTCGAGGTTGCCTTTTCTCCCGATGTGACGTATTTTTATTATGAAACTTGCTGCGCATGGTGTAAGTTGGGTTTGAAGCTTAGGTTTTAGATTTACAGCGTGTCGAGGTACGCCTTCCTCCGATGTGCCACACGCATTTGATTATGAGCTTACTGCTGCCCGTGGGGTATAATATCGGTTTGGAAGCTTTGGTTTAGATTTACAGCGTGTCGAGTTCGCCTTCTCCGATGTGACACAGTATTTTATTATGAAACTTGCCGCCCGTGGGGTATGTGGCAGGTTTTGGATGCTTTGGTATTTAAATTACAGCGTGTCGAGGTTCGCCTTTCTCCGATGTGACACGTATTTTATTATGAAACTTGCTGCGCATGGTGTAAGTTGGTTTTGAAGCTAAGGTTTTAGATTTACAGCGTGTCAAGGTTCGCCCTCTTTCGATGTGCTACGTATTTTATTAATTGAACTCGCTGCACGTTGCGTAGGTGG
This sequence comes from Nasonia vitripennis, assembly GCF_009193385.2. Taxonomy (NCBI): domain Eukaryota; kingdom Metazoa; phylum Arthropoda; class Insecta; order Hymenoptera; family Pteromalidae; genus Nasonia; species Nasonia vitripennis. The sequence goes on from NW_022279659.1 coordinate 652,705, forward strand.
ATTTGGGGCGCATTAGGTTTAATTTTTTCTCGCTTTTACTCGCCATCCTTTGATGTTCCGTGGCATTGTGAAACTTGCTGCGCATGGTGTAAGTTGGTTTTGAAGCTTAGGTTTATTTAGATTTACAGCGTGTCGAGGTACGCTTCCTCCGATGTGCTACGTATTTTATTATGAAACTCGCTGCGCATGGGGTATGTGGGTTTGGAAGCTTTGGTTTAGAATTACAGCGTGTCGAGGTGCGCCTTCATCGATGTGACACGTATTTATTATGAAACTTGCTGCCCGGCGGGTATGTGGGTTTGGATGCTTTGGTATTTCAAATTACAGCGTGTCGAGGTTCGCCTTTCTTCGATGTGCCACGTATTTTATTATCAAACTCGCTGCGCATGGCGTAAGTTGGTTTGAAAGCAGGTTTTAACACAGCGTGTCAGGTTCGCCTTTCTTCGATATTGCCATGTATTTTATTATGAAACTTGCTGCCCGTGGGGGTATGTGGGTTTGGATGCTTTGGTATTTAAATTACAGCGTGTCGGGTTCGCCTTTTCTTCGATGTGCCACGTATTTTTTATTATATGAAACTCGATGCGCATGGGGTATGTGGTTTAGATAACGGTATTTAAATTACGGCGTGTCGAGGTTCGCCTTTCTCCGATGTGACACGTATGTTGATATCACTCATGCGCATGGCGTAGAAGTTGGTTTGAAGCTTGGGTTTAATTTACAGCGTGTCAGGTTCGCCTTTCTTCGATGTGCCATGTATTTTATTATCAAACTCGCTGCGCGGGGTAAGTTGGTTTTGAAGCTTAGGTTTTAGATTTACAGCGTGTCGAGATTCGCCTTTCTTCGATGTGCCACGTATTATATTATCAAACTCGCTGCGCATGGTGTAAATTTGGTTTTGAAGCTTAGGTTTAGATTTACAGCGTGTCCGAGGGTACGCCTTTCTCCGATGTGACACGTATTTTTTGGTATAGAGCTTGCCCGTGGGGTATATCAGTTTGGAAGCTTTGGTTTAGAATTACAGCGTGTCGAGGTTCGCCTTTCTTCGATGTACCCGTATTTTATTATCAAACTCGCTGCGCATGGCGCAAGTTGGTTTGAAGCTTAGGTTTAGATTTACAGCGTGTCGAGGTTCGCCTTTCTTCGATGTGCCACGTATTTTATTATGAGCTCGATGCGCGTAGAATAATGGGTTTAGTGCTGGTATTTAAATTACAGCGTGTCGAGTTCGCCTTTCTCCGATGTGACACGTATTTTGTTATCAAACTCGCTGCGCATGGCGTAAAGTTGGTTTTGAAGCTTAGGTTTTAGATTTACAGCGTGTCAAGGTTCGCCTTTCTTCCGATGTGCCCGTATTTTATTATGAAACTCGATTGCGCATAAATTTGTCGGGTTTGGGCCTTTTGGTATTTAGATTACAGCGTGTCGAGGTTCGCCTTTCTCCTATACCGATATACCCCACGGGCAGCAAGTTTCATAATCAAATGCGTGGCACATCGGAGGAAGGCGTACCTCGACACGCTGTAAATCTAAAACCTAAGCTTCAAACCCAACTTACACCATGCGCAGCAAGTTTCATAATAAAATACGTGTCACATCGGAGAAAGGCAAACCTCGACACGCTGTAATTTAAATACAAAAGCATTCAAACCCACATACCCCATGCGCATCGAGTTTCATAATAAAATACGTGGCACATCGAAGAAAGGCGAACCTCGACACGCTGTAATTTAAATACCAAAGCATCCAAACCCACATACCCCACGGGCAGCAAGTTTCATAATAAAATACATGGCACATCGAAGAAAGGCGAACCTTGACACGCTGTAAATCTAAAACCTAAGCTTCAAAACCAACTTACGCCATGCGCAGCGAGTTTGATAATAACATACGTGTCACATCGGAGAAAGGCGAACCTCGACACGCTGTAATTTAAATACCAAAGCATTCAAACCCACATACCCCATGCGCATCGAGTTTCATAATAAAATACGTGGCACATCGAAGAAAGGCGAACCTCGACACGCTGTAATTTAAATACCAAAGCATCCAAACCCACATACCCCACGGGCAGCAAGTTTCATAATAAAATACATGGCACATCGAAGAAAGGCGAACCTTGACACGCTGTAAATCTAAAACCTAAGCTTCAAAACCAACTTACGCCATGCGCAGCGAGTTTGATAATAAAATACGTGTCACATAGGAGAAAGGCGAACCTCGACACGCTGTAATTTAAATACCAAAGCATTCAAAACCAACTTACGCCATGCGCAGCGAGTTTGATAATAAAATACGTGTCACATTGGAGAAAGGCGAACCTCGACACGCTGTAATTTAAATACCAAAGCTTCCAAACCGATATACCCCACGGGCAGCAAGTTTCATAATAATATACGTGTCACATCGGAGGAAGGCGTACCTCGACACGCTGTAATTCTAAAACCAAAGCTTCCAAACCGATATACCCCACGGGCAGCGAGTTTGATAATAAAATACGTGTCACATCGGAGAAAGGCGAACCTCGACACGCTGTAATTTAAATACCAAAGCATTCAAACCCACATACCCCATGCGCAGCGAGTTTCATAATAAAATACGTAGCACATCGGAGGAAGGCGTACCTCGACACGCTGTAAATCTAAATAAAACCTAAGCTTCAAAACCAACTTACACCATGCGCAGCAAGTTTCATAATAAAATACGTGTCACATCGGAGAAAGGCAAACCTCGACACGCTGTAATTTAAATACCAAAGCATTCAAACCCACATACCCCATGCGCATCGAGTTTCATAATAAAATACGTGGCACATCGAAGAAAGGCGAACCTCGACACGCTGTAATTTAAATACCAAAGCATCCAAACCCACATACCCCACGGTCAGCAAGTTTCATAATAAAATACATGGCACATCGAAGACAGGCGAACCTTGACACGCTGTAATTTAAATACCAAAGCATCCAAACCACATACCCACGGCAGCAGTTTCATAATAAATACGTGGCACATCGAAGAAAGGCGAACCTCGACACGCTGTAATTTAAATACCAAAGCTTCCAAACCTACTTACGCCATGCGCAGCGAGTTTGATAATAAAATACGTGGCACATCGAAGAAAGGCGAACCTCGACACGCTGTAATTTAAATACCAAAGCATCCAAACCCACATACCCCACGGGCAGCAAGTTTCATAATAAAATACATGGCACATCGAAGAAAGGCGAACCTTGACACGCTGTAAATCTAAAACCTAAGCTTCAAAACCAACTTACGCCATGCGCAGCGAGTTTGATAATAAAATACGTGTCACATCGAAGAAAGGCGAACCTCGACACGCTGTAATTCTAAAACCAAAGCTTCCAAACCGATATACCCCACGGGCAGCGAGTTTGATAATAAAATACGTGTCACATCGGAGATAGGCGAACCTCGACACGCTGTAATTTAAATACCAAAGCATTCAAACCCACATACCCCATGCGCAGCGAGTTTCATAATAAAATACGTAGCACATCGGAGGAAGGCGTACCTCGACACGCTGTAAATCTAAATAAAACCTAAGCTTCAAAACCAACTTACACCATGCGCAGCAAGTTTCATAATAAAACACGGGGAACATCAAAGGATGGCGAGTAAAAGCGAGAAAAAAAATTAAAACCTAATGCGCCCCAAATCCACCTACGCAACGTGCAGCGAGTTCAATAATAAAATACGTAGCACATCGAAAGAGGGCGAACCTTGACACGCTGTAAATCTAAAACCTTAGCTTCAAAACCAACTTACCCTATGCGCAGCGAGTTTGATAATAAAATACGGGGAACATCGGAGAAAGGCAAACCTCGACACGCTGTAATTTAAATACCAAAGCATTCAAACCCACATACCCCATGCGCATCGAGTTTCATAATAAAATACGTGGCACATCGAAGAAAGGCGAACCTCGACACGCTGTAATTTAAATACCAAAGCATCCAAACCCACATACCCCACGGTCAGCAAGTTTCATAATAAAATACATGGCACATCGAAGAAAGGCGAACCTTGACACGCTGTAATTTAAATACCAAAGCATCCAAACCCACATACCCCACGGGCAGCAAGTTTCATAATAAAATACGTGGCACATCGAAGAAAGGCGAACCTCGACACGCTGTAATTTAAATACCAAAGCTTCCAAACCGATATACCCCACGGGCAGCATGTTTCATAATCAAATGCGTGGCACATCGGAGGAAGGCGTACCTCGACACGCTGTAAATCTAAAACCTAAGCTTCAAACCCAACTTACACCATGCGCAGCGAGTTTCATAATAAAATACGTGTCACATCGGAGAAAGGCGAACCTTGACACGCTGTAAATCTAAAACCTAAGCTTCAAAACCAACTTACGCCATGCGCAGCGAGTTTGATAATAAAATACGGGGAACATCGGAGAAAGGCGAACCTCGACACGCTGTAATTTAAATACCAAAGCATTCAAACCCACATATCCCATGCGCATCGAGTTTCATAATAAAATACGTGGCACATCGGAGAAGGCGAACCTTGACACGCTATAAATCTAAAACCAACTTACGCCATGCGCAGCGAGTTTGATAATAAAATACGTGTCACATCGGAGAAAGGCGAACCTCGACACGCTGTAATTTAAATACCAAAACATTCAAACCCACATACCCCATGCGCATCGAGTTTCATAATAAAATACGTGGCACATCGAGGAAAGGCGAACCTCGACACGCTGTAATTTAAATACCAAAGCTTCCAAACCGATATACCCCACGCGCAGCGAGTTTGATAATAAAATACGTGTCACATCGGAGAAAGGCGAACCTCGAGACCCTGTAATTTAAATACCAAAGCATTCAAACCCACATACCCCATGCGCAGCGAGTTTCATAATAAAATACGTAGCACATCGGAGGAAGGCGTACCTCGACACGCTGTAAATCTAAATAAAACCTAAGCTTCAAAACCAACTTACACCATGCGCAGCAAGTTTCATAATAAAATACGTGTCACATCGGAGAAAGGCAAACCTCGACACGCTGTAATTTAAATACCAAAGCATTCAAACCCACATACCCCATGCGCATCGAGTTTCATAAAAAATACGTGGCACATCGAAGAAAGGCGAACCTCGACACGCTGTAATTTAAATACCAAAGCATCCAAACCCACATACCCCACGGGCAGCAAGTTTCATAATAAAATACATGGCACATCGAAGAAAGGCGAACCTTGACACGCTGTAATTTAAATACCAAAGCATCCAAACCCACATACCCCACGGGCAGCAAGTTTCATAATAAAATACGTGGCACATCGAAGAAAGGCGAACCTCGACACGCTGTAATTTAAATACCAAAGCTTCCAAACCAATTACCCATGCGCAGCGAGTTTGATAATAAAATACGTGGCACATCGGAGGAAGGCGTACCTCGACACGCTGTAAATCTAAAACCTAAGCTTCAAACCCAACTTACACCATGCGCAGCAAGTTTCATAATAAAATACGTGTCACATCGGAGAAAGGCAACCTCGACACGCTGTAATTTAAATACCAAAGCATTCAAACCCACATACCCCATGCGCATCGAGTTTCATAATAAAATACGTGGCACATCGAAGAAGGCGAACCTCGACACGCTGTAATTTAAATACCAAAGCATCCAAACCCACATACCCCACGGCAGCAAGTTTCATAATAAAATACATGGCACATCGAAGAAAGGCGAACCTTGACACGCTGTAAATCTAAAACCTAAGCTTCAAAACCAACTTACGCCATGCGCAGCGAGTTTGATAATAAAATACGTGTCACATAGGAGAAAGGCGAACCTCGACACGCTGTAATTTAAATACCAAAGCATTCAAAACCAACTTACGCCATGCGCAGCGAGTTTGATAATAAAATACGTGTCACATCGGAGAAAGGCGAACCTCGACACGCTGTAATTCTAAAACCAAAGCTTCCAAACCGATATACCCCACGGGCAGCAAGTTTCATAATAATATACGTGTCACATCGGAGGAAGGCGTACCTCGACACGCTGTAATTCTAAAACCAAAGCTTCCAAACCAATTACCCCACGGCAGCGAGTTTGATAATAAAATACGTGTCACATCGGAGAAAGGCGAACCTCGACACGCTGTAATTTAAATACCAAAGCATTCAAACCCACATACCCCATGCGCAGCGAGTTTCATAATAAAATACGTAGCACATCGGAGGAAGGCGTACCTCGACACGCTGTAAATCTAAATAAACCTAAGCTTCAAAACCAACTTACACCATGCGCAGCAAGTTTCATAATAAAATACGTGTCACATCGGAGAAAGGCGAACCTCGACACGCTGTAATTTAAATACCAAAGCATTCCAAACCCACATACCCCACGGGCAGCAAGTTTCATAATAAAATACGTGTCACATCGAGAAAGGCGAACCTCGACACGCTGTAATTTAAATACCAAAGCATCCAAACCCACATACCCCACGGCAGCAAGTTTCATAATAAAATACGTGGCACATCGAAGAAAGGCGAACCTCGACACGCTGTAATTTAAATACCAAAGCTTCCAAACCACATACCCATGGCAGCGAGTTTCATAATAAAATACGTGGCACATCGAAGAAAGGCGAACCTCGACACGCTGTAATTTAAATACCAAAGCATCCAAACCCACATACCCCACGGCAGCAAGTTTCATAATAAAATACATGGCACATCGAAGACAGGCGAACCTTGACACGCTGTAATTTAAATACCAAAGCATCCAAACCCACATACCCCACGGGCAGCAAGTTTCATAATAAAATACGTGGCACATCGAAGAAAGGCGAACCTCGACACGCTGTAATTTAAATACCAAAGCTTCCAAACCTACTTACGCCATGCGCAGCGAGTTTGATAATAAAATACGTGGCACATCGAAGAAAGGCGAACCTCGACACGCTGTAATTTAAATACCAAAGCATCCAAACCCACATACCCCACGGGCAGCAAGTTTCATAATAAAATACATGGCACATCGAAGAAAGGCGAACCTTGACACGCTGTAAATCTAAAACCTAAGCTTCAAAACCAACTTACGCCATGCGCAGCGAGTTTGATAATAAAATACGTGTCACATCGAAGAAAGGCGAACCTCGACACGCTGTAATTCTAAAACCAAAGCTTCCAAACCGATATACCCCACGGGCAGCGAGTTTGATAATAAAATACGTGTCACATCGGAGATAGGCGAACCTCGACACGCTGTAATTTAAATACCAAAGCATTCAAACCCACATACCCCATGCGCAGCGAGTTTCATAATAAAATACGTAGCACATCGGAGGAAGGCGTACCTCGACACGCTGTAAATCTAAATAAAACCTAAGCTTCAAAACCAACTTACACCATGCGCAGCAAGTTTCATAATAAAACACGGGGAACATCAAAGGATGGCGAGTAAAAGCGAGAAAAAAAATTAAAACCTAATGCGCCCCAAATCCACCTACGCAACGTGCAGCGAGTTCAATAATAAAATACGTAGCACATCGAAAGAGGGCGAACCTTGACACGCTGTAAATCTAAAACCTTAGCTTCAAAACCAACTTACCCTATGCGCAGCGAGTTTGATAATAAAATACGGGGAACATCGGAGAAAGGCAAACCTCGACACGCTGTAATTTAAATACCAAAGCATTCAAACCCACATACCCCATGCGCATCGAGTTTCATAATAAAATACGTGGCACATCGAAGAAAGGCGAACCTCGACACGCTGTAATTTAAATACCAAAGCATCCAAACCCACATACCCCACGGTCAGCAAGTTTCATAATAAAATACATGGCACATCGAAGAAAGGCGAACCTTGACACGCTGTAATTTAAATACCAAAGCATCCAAACCCACATACCCCACGGGCAGCAAGTTTCATAATAAAATACGTGGCACATCGAAGAAAGGCGAACCTCGACACGCTGTAATTTAAATACCAAAGCTTCCAAACCGATATACCCCACGGGCAGCATGTTTCATAATCAAATGCGTGGCACATCGGAGGAAGGCGTACCTCGACACGCTGTAAATCTAAAACCTAAGCTTCAAACCCAACTTACACCATGCGCAGCGAGTTTCATAATAAAATACGTGTCACATCGGAGAAAGGCGAACCTTGACACGCTGTAAATCTAAAACCTAAGCTTCAAAACCAACTTACGCCATGCGCAGCGAGTTTGATAATAAAATACGGGGAACATCGGAGAAAGGCGAACCTCGACACGCTGTAATTTAAATACCAAAGCATTCAAACCCACATATCCCATGCGCATCGAGTTTCATAATAAAATACGTGGCACATCGGAGAAGGCGAACCTTGACACGCTATAAATCTAAAACCAACTTACGCCATGCGCAGCGAGTTTGATAATAAAATACGTGTCACATCGGAGAAAGGCGAACCTCGACACGCTGTAATTTAAATACCAAAACATTCAAACCCACATACCCCATGCGCATCGAGTTTCATAATAAAATACGTGGCACATCGAGGAAAGGCGAACCTCGACACGCTGTAATTTAAATACCAAAGCTTCCAAACCGATATACCCCACGCGCAGCGAGTTTGATAATAAAATACGTGTCACATCGGAGAAAGGCGAACCTCGAGACCCTGTAATTTAAATACCAAAGCATTCAAACCCACATACCCCATGCGCAGCGAGTTTCATAATAAAATACGTAGCACATCGGAGGAAGGCGTACCTCGACACGCTGTAAATCTAAATAAAACCTAAGCTTCAAAACCAACTTACACCATGCGCAGCAAGTTTCATAATAAAATACGTGTCACATCGGAGAAAGGCAAACCTCGACACGCTGTAATTTAAATACCAAAGCATTCAAACCCACATACCCCATGCGCATCGAGTTTCATAAAAAAATACGTGGCACATCGAAGAAAGGCGAACCTCGACACGCTGTAATTTAAATACCAAAGCATCCAAACCCACATACCCCACGGGCAGCAAGTTTCATAATAAAATACATGGCACATCGAAGAAAGGCGAACCTTGACACGCTGTAATTTAAATACCAAAGCATCCAAACCCACATACCCCACGGGCAGCAAGTTTCATAATAAAATACGTGGCACATCGAAGAAAGGCGAACCTCGACACGCTGTAATTTAAATACCAAAGCTTCCAAACCAACTTACGCCATGCGCAGCGAGTTTGATAATAAAATACGTGGCACATCGGAGGAAGGCGTACCTCGACACGCTGTAAATCTAAAACCTAAGCTTCAAACCCAACTTACACCATGCGCAGCAAGTTTCATAATAAAATACGTGTCACATCGGAGAAAGGCAAACCTCGACACGCTGTAATTTAAATACCAAAGCATTCAAACCCACATACCCCATGCGCATCGAGTTTCATAATAAAATACGTGGCACATCGAAGAATGGCGAACCTCGACACGCTGTAATTTAAATACCAAAGCATCCAAACCCACATACCCCACGGGCAGCAAGTTTCATAATAAAATACATGGCACATCGAAGAAAGGCGAACCTTGACACGCTGTAAATCTAAAACCTAAGCTTCAAAACCAACTTACGCCATGCGCAGCGAGTTTGATAATAAAATACGTGTCACATAGGAGAAAGGCGAACCTCGACACGCTGTAATTTAAATACCAAAGCATTCAAAACCAACTTACGCCATGCGCAGCGAGTTTGATAATAAAATACGTGTCACATCGGAGAAAGGCGAAGCTCGACACGCTGTAATTCTAAAACCAAAGCTTCCAAACCGATATACCCCACGGGCAGCAAGTTTCATAATAAAATACGTGTCACATCGGAGGAAGGCGTACCTCGATACGCTGTAATTCTAAAACCAAAGCTTCCAAACCGATATACCCCACGGGCAGCGAGTTTGATAATAAAATACGTGTCACATCGGAGAAAGGCGAACCTCGACACGCTGTAATTTAAATACCAAAGCATTCAAACCCACATACCCCATGCGCAGCGAGTTTCATAATAAAATACGTAGCACATCGGAGGAAGGCGTACCTCGACACGCTGTAAATCTAAATAAAACCTAAGCTTCAAAACCAACTTACACCATGCGCAGCAAGTTTCATAATAAAATACGTGTCACATCGAAGAAAGGCGAACCTCGACACGCTGTAATTTAAATACCAAAGCATCCAAACCCACATACCCCACGGGCAGCAAGTTTCATAATAAAATACATGGCACATCGAAGAAAGGCGAACCTTGACACGCTGTAATTTAAATACCAAAGCATCCAAACCCACATACCCCACGTGCAGCAAGTTTCATAATAAAATACGTGGCACATCGAAGAAAGGCGAACCTCGACACGCTGTAATTTAAATACCAAAGCTTCCAAACCAACTTACGCCATGCGCAGCGAGTTTGATAATAAAATACGTGGCACATCGAAGAAAGGCGAACCTCGACACGCTGTAATTTAAATACCAAAACATTCAAACCCACATACCCCATGCGCATCGAGTTTCATAATAAAATACGTGTCACATCGGAGGAAGGCGTACCTCGATACGCTGTAATTTAAAACCAAAGCTTCCAAACCAATACCCCACGGCAGCGAGTTTGATAATAAAATACGTGTCACATCGGAGAAAGGCGAACCTCGACACGCTGTAATTTAAATACCAAAGCATTCAAACCCACATACCCCATGCGCAGCGAGTTTCATAATAAAATACGTAGCACATCGGAGAAGGCGTACCTCGACACGCTGTAAATCTAAATAAAACCTAAGCTTCAAAACCAACTTACACCATGCGCAGCAAGTTTCATAATAAAATACGTGTCACATCGGAAGAAAGGCGAACCTCGACACGCTGTAATTTAAATACCAAAGCATCCAAACCCACATACCCCACGGGCAGCAAGTTTCATAATAAAATACATGGCACATCGAAGAAAGGCGAACCTCGACACGCTGTAATTTAAATACCAAAGCATCCAAACCCACATACCCCACGGGCAGCAAGTTTCATAATAAAATACGTGGCACATCGAAGAAAGGCGAACCTCGACACGCTGTAATTTAAATACCAAAGCTTCCAAACCAACTTACGCCATGCGCAGCGAGTTTGATAATAAAATACGTGGCACATCGAAGAAAGGCGAACCTCGACACGCTGTAATTTAAATACCAAACATTCAAACCACATACCCCATGCGCATCGAGTTTCATAATAAAATACGTGGCACATCGAGGAAAGGCGAACCTCGACACGCTGTAATTTAAATACCAAAGCTTCCAAACCGATATACCCCACGCGCAGCGAGTTTGATAATAAAATACGTGTCACATCGGAGAAAGGCGAACCTCGAGACCCTGTAATTCTAAAACCAAAGCTTCCAAACCGATATACCCCACGGGCAGCATGTTTCATAATCAAATGCGTGGCACATCGGAGGAAGGCGTACCTCGACACGCTGTAAATCTAAAACCTAAGCTTCAAACCCAACTTACACCATGCGCAGCAAGTTTCATAATAAAATACGTGTCACATCGGAGAAAGGCAAACCTCGACACGCTGTAATTTAAATACCAAAGCATTCAAACCCACATACCCCATGCGCATCGAGTTTCATAATAAAATACGTGGCACATCGAAGAATGGCGAACCTCGACACGCTGTAATTTAAATACCAAAGCATCCAAACCCACATACCCCACGGGCAGCAAGTTTCATAATAAAATACATGGCACATCGAAGAAAGGCGAACCTTGACACGCTGTAAATCTAAAACCTAAGCTTCAAAACCAACTTACGCCATGCGCAGCGAGTTTGATAATAAAATACGTGTCACATAGGAGAAAGGCGAACCTCGACACGCTGTAATTTAAATACCAAAGCATCCAAACCAACTTACGCCATGCGCAGCGAGTTTGATAATAAAATACGTGTCACATCGGAGAAAGGCGAAGCTCGACACGCTGTAATTCTAAAACCAAAGCTTCCAAACCGATATACCCCACGGGCAGCAAGTTTCATAATAAAATACGTGTCACATCGGAGGAAGGCGTACCTCGACACGCTGTAATTCTAAAACCAAAGCTTCCAAACCGATATACCCCACGGGCAGCGAGTTTGATAATAAAATACGTGTCACATCGGAGAAAGGCGAACCTCGACACGCTGTAATTTAAATACCAAAGCATTCAAACCCACATACCCCATGCGCAGCGAGTTTCATAATAAAATACGTAGCACATCGGAGAAAGGCGTACCTCGACACGCTGTAAATCTAAATAAAACCTAAGCTTCAAAACCAACTTACACCATGCGCAGCAAGTTTCATAATAAAATACGTGTCACATCGGAGAAAGGCAAACCTCGACACGCTGTAATTTAAATACCAAAGCATTCAAACCCACATACCCATGCGCAAGTTCATAAAAAAATACGTGGCACATCGAAGAAAGGCGAACCTCGACACGCTGTAATTTAAATACCAAGCATCCAAACCCACATACCCCACGGGCAGCAAGTTTCATAATAAAATACATGGCACATCGAAGAAAGGCGAACCTGACACGCTGTAATTTAATACCAAGCATCCAAACCCACATACCCCACGGGCAGCAAGTTTCATAATAAAATACGTGGCACATCGAAGAAAGGCGAACCTCGACACGCTGTAATTTAAATACCAAAGCTTCCAAACCAACTTACGCCATGCGCAGCGAGTTTGATAATAAAATACGTGGCACATCGGAGAAAGGCGAACCTCGACACGCTGTAATTTAAATACCAAAGCATCCAAACCACATACCCCACGGGCAGCAAGTTTCATAATAAAATACGTGTCACATCGGAGGAAGGCGTACCTCGACACGCTGTAATTCTAAAACCAAAGCTTCCAAACCGATATACCCCACGGGCAGCGAGTTTGATAATAAAATACGTGTCACATCGGAGAAAGGCGAACCTCGACACGCTGTAATTTAAATACCAAAGCATTCAAACCCACATACCCCATGCGCAGCGAGTTTCATAATAAAATACGTAGCACATCGGAGGAAGGCGAACCTTGACACGCTGTAAATCTAAAACCTAAGCTTCAAAACCAACTTACGCCATGCGCAGCGAGTTTGATAATAAAATACGTGTCACATCGGAGAAAGGCGAACCTCGACACGCTGTAATTTAAATACCAAAGCATTCAAAACCAACTTACGCCATGCGCAGCGAGTTTGATAATAAAATACGTGTCACATCGGAGAAAGGCGAAGCTCGACACGCTGTAATTCTAAAACCAAAGCTTCCAAACCGATATACCCCACGGGCAGCAAGTTTCATAATAAAATACGTGTCACATCGGAGAAAGGCGAACCTCGACACGCTGTAATTTAAATACCAAAGCATTCAAACCCACATACCCCATGCGCAGCGAGTTTCATAATAAAATACGTAGCACATCGGAGGAAGGCGTACCTCGACAAGCTGTAAATCTAAATAAAACCTAAGCTTCAAAACCAACTTACACCATGCGCAGCAAGTTTCATAATAAAATACGTGTCACATCGGAGAAAGGCAAACCTCGACACGCTGTAATTTAAATACCAAAGCATTCAAACCCACATACCCCATGCGCATCGAGTTTCATAATAAAATACGTGGCACATCGAAGAAAGGCGAACCTCGACACGCTGTAATTTAAATACCAAAGCATCCAAACCCACTATACCCCACGGGCAGCAAGTTTCATAATAAAATACTAATGGCACATCGAAGAAAGGCGAACCTTGACACGCTGTAATTTAAATACCAAAGCATCCAAACCCACATACCCCACGGGCAGCAAGTTTCATAATAAAATACGTGGCACATCGAAGAAAGGCGAACCTCGACACGCTGTAATTTAAATACCAAAGCTTCCAAACCAACTTACGCCATGCGCAGCGAGTTTGATAATAAAATACGTGGCACATCGAAGAAAGGCGAACCTCGACACGCTGTAATTTAAATACCAAAGCATCCAAACCCACATACCCCACGGGCAGCAAGTTTCATAATAAAATACATGGCACATCGAAGAAAGGCGAACCTTGACACGCTGTAAATCTAAAACCTAAGCTTCAAAACCAACTTACGCCATGCGCAGCGAGTTTGATAATAAAATACGTGTCACATCGGAGAAAGGCGAACCTCGACACGCTGTAATTTAAATACCAAAGCATTCAAACCCACATACCCCATGCGCAGCGAGTTTCATAATAAAATACGTGGCACATCGGAGGAAGGCGAACCTCGACACGCTGTAAATCTAAAACCTAAGCTTCAAAACCAACTTACGCCATGCGCAGCGAGTTTCATAATAAAATACGTGGCACATCGAAGAAAGGCGAACCTCGACACGCTGTAATTTAAATACCAAAGCTTCCAAACCAACTTACCCCATGCGCAGCGAGTTTGATAATAAAATACGTGGCACATCGAAGAAAGGCGAACCTCGACACGCTGTAATTTAAATACCAAAGCATCCAAACCCACATACCCCACGGGCAGCAAGTTTCATAATAAAATACGTGGCACATCGAAGAAAGGCGAACCTCGACACGCTGTAATCTAAAACCAAAGCTTCCAAACGATATACCCCACGGCAGCAAGTTTCATAATAAAATACATGGCACATCGGAGAAAGGCGAACCTTGACACGCTGTAAATCTAAAAACCTAAGCTTCAAAACCAACTTACCCCATGCGCAGCGAGTTTGATAATAAAATACGTAGCACATCGGAGGAAGGCGTACCTCGACACGCTGTAAATCTAAATAAACCTAAGCTTCAAAACCAACTTACACCATGCGCAGCAAGTTTCATAATAAAATACGTGTCACATCGGAGAAAGGCGAACCTCGACACGCTGTAATTTAAATACCAAAGCATTCCAAACCCACATACCCCACGGGCAGCAAGTTTCATAATAAAATACGTGTCACATCGAGAAAGGCGAACCTCGACACGCTGTAATTTAAATACCAAAGCATCCAAACCCACATACCCCACGGCAGCAAGTTTCATAATAAAATACGTGGCACATCGAAGAAAGGCGAACCTCGACACGCTGTAATTTAAATACCAAAGCTTCCAAACCACATACCCATGGCAGCGAGTTTCATAATAAAATACGTGGCACATCGAAGAAAGGCGAACCTCGACACGCTGTAATTTAAATACCAAAGCATCCAAACCCACATACCCCACGGCAGCAAGTTTCATAATAAAATACATGGCACATCGAAGACAGGCGAACCTTGACACGCTGTAATTTAAATACCAAAGCATCCAAACCCACATACCCCACGGGCAGCAAGTTTCATAATAAAATACGTGGCACATCGAAGAAAGGCGAACCTCGACACGCTGTAATTTAAATACCAAAGCTTCCAAACCTACTTACGCCATGCGCAGCGAGTTTGATAATAAAATACGTGGCACATCGAAGAAAGGCGAACCTCGACACGCTGTAATTTAAATACCAAAGCATCCAAACCCACATACCCCACGGGCAGCAAGTTTCATAATAAAATACATGGCACATCGAAGAAAGGCGAACCTTGACACGCTGTAAATCTAAAACCTAAGCTTCAAAACCAACTTACGCCATGCGCAGCGAGTTTGATAATAAAATACGTGTCACATCGAAGAAAGGCGAACCTCGACACGCTGTAATTCTAAAACCAAAGCTTCCAAACCGATATACCCCACGGGCAGCGAGTTTGATAATAAAATACGTGTCACATCGGAGATAGGCGAACCTCGACACGCTGTAATTTAAATACCAAAGCATTCAAACCCACATACCCCATGCGCAGCGAGTTTCATAATAAAATACGTAGCACATCGGAGGAAGGCGTACCTCGACACGCTGTAAATCTAAATAAAACCTAAGCTTCAAAACCAACTTACACCATGCGCAGCAAGTTTCATAATAAAACACGGGGAACATCAAAGGATGGCGAGTAAAAGCGAGAAAAAAAATTAAAACCTAATGCGCCCCAAATCCACCTACGCAACGTGCAGCGAGTTCAATAATAAAATACGTAGCACATCGAAAGAGGGCGAACCTTGACACGCTGTAAATCTAAAACCTTAGCTTCAAAACCAACTTACCCTATGCGCAGCGAGTTTGATAATAAAATACGGGGAACATCGGAGAAAGGCAAACCTCGACACGCTGTAATTTAAATACCAAAGCATTCAAACCCACATACCCCATGCGCATCGAGTTTCATAATAAAATACGTGGCACATCGAAGAAAGGCGAACCTCGACACGCTGTAATTTAAATACCAAAGCATCCAAACCCACATACCCCACGGTCAGCAAGTTTCATAATAAAATACATGGCACATCGAAGAAAGGCGAACCTTGACACGCTGTAATTTAAATACCAAAGCATCCAAACCCACATACCCCACGGGCAGCAAGTTTCATAATAAAATACGTGGCACATCGAAGAAAGGCGAACCTCGACACGCTGTAATTTAAATACCAAAGCTTCCAAACCGATATACCCCACGGGCAGCATGTTTCATAATCAAATGCGTGGCACATCGGAGGAAGGCGTACCTCGACACGCTGTAAATCTAAAACCTAAGCTTCAAACCCAACTTACACCATGCGCAGCGAGTTTCATAATAAAATACGTGTCACATCGGAGAAAGGCGAACCTTGACACGCTGTAAATCTAAAACCTAAGCTTCAAAACCAACTTACGCCATGCGCAGCGAGTTTGATAATAAAATACGGGGAACATCGGAGAAAGGCGAACCTCGACACGCTGTAATTTAAATACCAAAGCATTCAAACCCACATATCCCATGCGCATCGAGTTTCATAATAAAATACGTGGCACATCGGAGAAGGCGAACCTTGACACGCTATAAATCTAAAACCAACTTACGCCATGCGCAGCGAGTTTGATAATAAAATACGTGTCACATCGGAGAAAGGCGAACCTCGACACGCTGTAATTTAAATACCAAAACATTCAAACCCACATACCCCATGCGCATCGAGTTTCATAATAAAATACGTGGCACATCGAGGAAAGGCGAACCTCGACACGCTGTAATTTAAATACCAAAGCTTCCAAACCGATATACCCCACGCGCAGCGAGTTTGATAATAAAATACGTGTCACATCGGAGAAAGGCGAACCTCGAGACCCTGTAATTTAAATACCAAAGCATTCAAACCCACATACCCCATGCGCAGCGAGTTTCATAATAAAATACGTAGCACATCGGAGGAAGGCGTACCTCGACACGCTGTAAATCTAAATAAAACCTAAGCTTCAAAACCAACTTACACCATGCGCAGCAAGTTTCATAATAAAATACGTGTCACATCGGAGAAAGGCAAACCTCGACACGCTGTAATTTAAATACCAAAGCATTCAAACCCACATACCCCATGCGCATCGAGTTTCATAAAAAAATACGTGGCACATCGAAGAAAGGCGAACCTCGACACGCTGTAATTTAAATACCAAAGCATCCAAACCCACATACCCCACGGGCAGCAAGTTTCATAATAAAATACATGGCACATCGAAGAAAGGCGAACCTTGACACGCTGTAATTTAAATACCAAAGCATCCAAACCCACATACCCCACGGGCAGCAAGTTTCATAATAAAATACGTGGCACATCGAAGAAAGGCGAACCTCGACACGCTGTAATTTAAATACCAAAGCTTCCAAACCAACTTACGCCATGCGCAGCGAGTTTGATAATAAAATACGTGGCACATCGGAGGAAGGCGTACCTCGACACGCTGTAAATCTAAAACCTAAGCTTCAAACCCAACTTACACCATGCGCAGCAAGTTTCATAATAAAATACGTGTCACATCGGAGAAAGGCAAACCTCGACACGCTGTAATTTAAATACCAAAGCATTCAAACCCACATACCCCATGCGCATCGAGTTTCATAATAAAATACGTGGCACATCGAAGAATGGCGAACCTCGACACGCTGTAATTTAAATACCAAAGCATCCAAACCCACATACCCCACGGGCAGCAAGTTTCATAATAAAATACATGGCACATCGAAGAAAGGCGAACCTTGACACGCTGTAAATCTAAAACCTAAGCTTCAAAACCAACTTACGCCATGCGCAGCGAGTTTGATAATAAAATACGTGTCACATAGGAGAAAGGCGAACCTCGACACGCTGTAATTTAAATACCAAAGCATTCAAAACCAACTTACGCCATGCGCAGCGAGTTTGATAATAAAATACGTGTCACATCGGAGAAAGGCGAAGCTCGACACGCTGTAATTCTAAAACCAAAGCTTCCAAACCGATATACCCCACGGGCAGCAAGTTTCATAATAAAATACGTGTCACATCGGAGGAAGGCGTACCTCGATACGCTGTAATTCTAAAACCAAAGCTTCCAAACCGATATACCCCACGGGCAGCGAGTTTGATAATAAAATACGTGTCACATCGGAGAAAGGCGAACCTCGACACGCTGTAATTTAAATACCAAAGCATTCAAACCCACATACCCCATGCGCAGCGAGTTTCATAATAAAATACGTAGCACATCGGAGGAAGGCGTACCTCGACACGCTGTAAATCTAAATAAAACCTAAGCTTCAAAACCAACTTACACCATGCGCAGCAAGTTTCATAATAAAATACGTGTCACATCGAAGAAAGGCGAACCTCGACACGCTGTAATTTAAATACCAAAGCATCCAAACCCACATACCCCACGGGCAGCAAGTTTCATAATAAAATACATGGCACATCGAAGAAAGGCGAACCTTGACACGCTGTAATTTAAATACCAAAGCATCCAAACCCACATACCCCACGTGCAGCAAGTTTCATAATAAAATACGTGGCACATCGAAGAAAGGCGAACCTCGACACGCTGTAATTTAAATACCAAAGCTTCCAAACCAACTTACGCCATGCGCAGCGAGTTTGATAATAAAATACGTGGCACATCGAAGAAAGGCGAACCTCGACACGCTGTAATTTAAATACCAAAACATTCAAACCCACATACCCCATGCGCATCGAGTTTCATAATAAAATACGTGTCACATCGGAGGAAGGCGTACCTCGATACGCTGTAATTCTAAAACCAAAGCTTCCAAACCGAAATACCCCACGGGCAGCGAGTTTGATAATAAAATACGTGTCACATCGGAGAAAGGCGAACCTCGACACGCTGTAATTTAAATACCAAAGCATTCAAACCCACATACCCCATGCGCAGCGAGTTTCATAATAAAATACGTAGCACATCGGAGAAGGCGTACCTCGACACGCTGTAAATCTAAATAAAACCTAAGCTTCAAAACCAACTTACACCATGCGCAGCAAGTTTCATAATAAAATACGTGTCACATCGGAAGAAAGGCGAACCTCGACACGCTGTAATTTAAATACCAAAGCATCCAAACCCACATACCCCACGGGCAGCAAGTTTCATAATAAAATACATGGCACATCGAAGAAAGGCGAACCTCGACACGCTGTAATTTAAATACCAAAGCATCCAAACCCACATACCCCACGGCAGCAAGTTTCATAATAAAATACGTGGCACATCGAAGAAAGGCGAACCTCGACACGCTGTAATTTAAATACCAAAGCTTCCAAACCAACTTACGCCATGCGCAGCGAGTTTGATAATAAAATACGTGGCACATCGAAGAAAGGCGAACCTCGACACGCTGTAATTTAAATACCAAAACATTCAAACCACATACCCCATGCGCATCGAGTTTCATAATAAAATACGTGGCACATCGAGGAAAGGCGAACCTCGACACGCTGTAATTTAAATACCAAAGCTTCCAAACCGATATACCCCACGCGCAGCGAGTTTGATAATAAAATACGTGTCACATCGGAGAAAGGCGAACCTCGAGACCCTGTAATTCTAAAACCAAAGCTTCCAAACCGATATACCCCACGGGCAGCATGTTTCATAATCAAATGCGTGGCACATCGGAGGAAGGCGTACCTCGACACGCTGTAAATCTAAAACCTAAGCTTCAAACCCAACTTACACCATGCGCAGCAAGTTTCATAATAAAATACGTGTCACATCGGAGAAAGGCAAACCTCGACACGCTGTAATTTAAATACCAAAGCATTCAAACCCACATACCCCATGCGCATCGAGTTTCATAATAAAATACGTGGCACATCGAAGAATGGCGAACCTCGACACGCTGTAATTTAAATACCAAAGCATCCAAACCCACATACCCCACGGGCAGCAAGTTTCATAATAAAATACATGGCACATCGAAGAAAGGCGAACCTTGACACGCTGTAAATCTAAAACCTAAGCTTCAAAACCAACTTACGCCATGCGCAGCGAGTTTGATAATAAAATACGTGTCACATAGGAGAAAGGCGAACCTCGACACGCTGTAATTTAAATACCAAAGCATTCAAAACCAACTTACGCCATGCGCAGCGAGTTTGATAATAAAATACGTGTCACATCGGAGAAAGGCGAAGCTCGACACGCTGTAATTCTAAAACCAAAGCTTCCAAACCGATATACCCCACGGGCAGCAAGTTTCATAATAAAATACGTGTCACATCGGAGGAAGGCGTACCTCGACACGCTGTAATTCTAAAACCAAAGCTTCCAAACCGATATACCCCACGGGCAGCGAGTTTGATAATAAAATACGTGTCACATCGGAGAAAGGCGAACCTCGACACGCTGTAATTTAAATACCAAAGCATTCAAACCCACATACCCCATGCGCAGCGAGTTTCATAATAAAATACGTAGCACATCGGAGGAAGGCGTACCTCGACACGCTGTAAATCTAAATAAAACCTAAGCTTCAAAACCAACTTACACCATGCGCAGCAAGTTTCATAATAAAATACGTGTCACATCGGAGAAAGGCGAACCTCGACACGCTGTAATTTAAATACCAAAGCATTCAAACCCACATACCCATGCGCAAGTTCATAAAAAAATACGTGGCACATCGAAGAAAGGCGAACCTCGACACGCTGTAATTTAAATACCAAGCATCCAAACCCACATACCCCACGGGCAGCAAGTTTCATAATAAAATACATGGCACATCGAAGAAAGGCGAACCTGACACGCTGTAATTTAATACCAAGCATCCAAACCCACATACCCCACGGGCAGCAAGTTTCATAATAAAATACGTGGCACATCGAAGAAAGGCGAACCTCGACACGCTGTAATTTAAATACCAAGCTTCCAAACCAACTTACGCCATGCGCAGCGAGTTTCATAATAAAATACGTGTCACATCGGAGAAAGGCGAACCTCGACACGCTGTAATTTAAATACCAAAGCATCCAAACCACATACCCCACGGGCAGCAAGTTTCATAATAAAATACGTGTCACATCGGAGGAAGGCGTACCT
Organism: Nasonia vitripennis; assembly: GCF_009193385.2. NCBI lineage: Eukaryota > Metazoa > Arthropoda > Insecta > Hymenoptera > Pteromalidae > Nasonia > Nasonia vitripennis. The sequence continues at coordinate 674,195 of NW_022279659.1, forward strand.
CGACACGCTGTAATTCTAAAACCAAAGCTTCCAAACCGATATACCCCACGGGCAGCGAGTTTGATAATAAAATACGTGTACATCGGAGAAAGGCGAACCTCGACACGCTGTAATTTAAAACCAAAGCTTCAAACCCACATACCCCATGCGCAGCGAGTTTCATAATAAAATACGTAGCACATCGAGGAAAGGCGAACCTCGACACGCTGTAAATCTAAAACCTAAGCTTCAAAACCAACTTACGCCATGCGCAGCGAGTTTTATAATAAAAACGTGTCACATAGGAGAAAGGCGAAACTCGACACGCTGTAATTTAAAACCAAAGCTTCAAAACCAACTTACCCCATGCGCAGCCGAGTTTGATAATAAAAAATACGTGTCACATCGGAGAAAGGCGAACCTCGACACGCTGTAATTCTAAAACCAAAGCTTCCAACGATATACCCCACGGGCAGCAAGTTTCATAATAAAATACGTGTCACATCGGAGAAAGGCGAACCTCGACACGCTGTAATTTAAATACCAAAGCATTCAAACCCACATACCCCATGCGCAGCGAGTTTCATAATAAAATACGTAGCACATCGGAGGAAGGCGTACCTCGACAAGCTGTAAATCTAAATAAAACCTAAGCTTCAAAACCAACTTACCCCATGCGCATCGAGTTTCATAATAAAATACGTGGCACATCGAAGAAAGGCGAACCTCGACACGCTGTAATTTAAATACCAAAGCATCCAAACCCACATACCCCACGGGCAGCAAGTTTCATAATAAAATACATGGCACATCGAAGAAAGGCGAACCTTGACACGCTGTAATTTAAATACCAAAGCATCCAAACCCACATACCCCACGGGCAGCAAGTTTCATAATAAAATACGTGGCACATCGAAGAAAGGCGAACCTCGACACGCTGTAATTTAAATACCAAAGCTTCCAAACCAACTTACGCCATGCGCAGCGAGTTTGATAATAAAATACGTGGCACATCGAAGAAAGGCGAACCTCGACACGCTGTAATTTAAATACCAAAGCATCCAAACCCACATACCCCACGGGCAGCAAGTTTCATAATAAAATACATGGCACATCGAAGAAAGGCGAACCTTGACACGCTGTAAATCTAAAACCTAAGCTTCAAAACCAACTTACGCCATGCGCAGCGAGGTTGATAATAAAATACGTGTCACATCGGAGAAAGGCGAACCTCGACACGCTGTAATTTAAATACCAAAGCATTCAAACCCACATACCCCATGCGCAGCGAGTTTCATAATAAAATACGTAGCACATCGGAGGAAGGCGTACCTTGACACGCTGTAAATCTAAAACCTAAGCTTCAAAACCAACTTACGCCATGCGCAGCGAGTTTGATAATAAAATACGTGGCACATCGAAGAAAGGCGAACCTCGACACGCTGTAATTTAAATACCAAAGCTTCCAAACCAACTTACGCCATGCGCAGCGAGTTTGATAATAAAATACGTGGCACATCGAAGAAAGGCGAACCTCGACACGCTGTAATTTAAATACCAAAGCATCCAAACCCACATACCCCACGGGCAGCAAGTTTCATAATAAAATACATGGCACATCGAAGAAAGGCGAACCTCGACACGCTGTAATTCTAAAACCAAAGCTTCCAAACCGATATACCCCACGGTCAGCAAGTTTCATAATAAAATACGTGTCACACGGAGAAAGGCGAACCTTGACACGCTGTAAATCTAAAACCTAAGCTTCAAAACCAACTTACCCCATGCGCAGCGAGTTTGATAATAAAATACGGGGAACATCAAAGGAAGGCGTGTAAAAGCGAGAAAAAAAATTAAAACCCAAAGCGCCCCAAATCCACCTACCCAGCGTGCAGCAAGTTCAATAATAAAATACATGGCACATCTAAGAAAGGCAAACCTCGACACGCTGTAAATCTAAAACCTAAGCTTCAAAACCAACTTACCCCATGCGCAGCGAGTTTGATAATATAATGCGTGGCACATCGAAGAAAGGCGAACCTCGACACGCTGTAATTCTAAAATCAAAGCTTCCAAACCGATATACCCCACGGGCAGCAAGTTTCATGGCACATCGGAGAAAGGCGAGCGAGAGCGAAAAAAAAATTGAAACCCGAAGCGCCCCAAATCCACCTACCCAGCGTGCAGCGAGTTCAATAATAAAATACGTAGCACATCGGAGGAAGGCGAACCTCGACACGCTGTAAATCTATAACCTAAGCTTCAAAACCAACTTACCCCATGCGCACCGAGTTTGATAATACAATACGTGGCACATCGGAGAAAGGCGAACCTCGACACGCTGTAATTTTAATAATATAAATAATATATACGTAGCACATCGGAGGAAGGCGAACCTTGACACGCTGTAAATCTAAATCCTTAGCTTCAAAACCATCTTACCCCATGGGCAGGGAGTTTGATAATATAATGCGTGGCACATCGAAGAAAGGCGAACCTCGACACGCTGTAATTCTAAAATCAAAGCTTCCAAACCGATATACCCCACGGGCAGCAAGTTTCATGGCACATCGGAGAAAGGCGAGCGAGAGCGAAAAAAAAATTGAAACCCGAAGCGCCCCAATCCCACCTACCCAGCGTGCAGCGAGTTCAATAATAAAATACGTAGCACATCGGAGGAAGGAGAACCTCGACACGCTGTAAATCTATAACCTAAGCTTCAAAACCAACTTACGCCATGCGCAGCGAGTTTGATAATATAATACGTGGCACATCGAAGAAAGGCGAACCTCGACACGCTGTAATTCTAAAACCAAAGCTTCCAAACCGATATACCCCACGGTCAGCAAGTTTCATAATAAAATACGTGTCACATCGGAGAAAGGCGAACCTTGACACGCTGTAAATCTAAAACCTAAGCTTCAAAACCACCTTACGCCATGCGCAGCGAGTTTGATAATAAAATACGGGGAACATCAAAGGAAGGCGAATAAAAGCGAGAAAAAAAAATTAAAACCCAAAGCGCCCCAAATCCACCTACCCAGCGTGCAGCGAGTTCAATAATAAAATACGTAGCACATCGGAGGAAGGCGAACCTCGACACGCTGTAAATCTATAACCTAAGCTTCAAAACCAACTTACCCCATGCGCAACGAGTTTGATAATACAATACGTGCCACATCGGAGAAAGGCGAACCTCGACACGCTGTAATTTAAATACCAAAGCATCCAAACCCACATACCCCACGGGCAGCAAGTTTCATAATAAAATACGTGGCACATCGAAGAAAGGCGAACCTCGACACGCTGTAATTTAAATACCAAAGCTTCCAAACCGATATACCCCACGGGCAGCATGTTTCATAATCAAATGCGTGGCACATCGGAGGAAGGCGTACCTCGACACGCTGTAAATCTAAAACCTAAGCTTCAAACCCACATACCATATGCGCAGCGAGTTTGATAATAAAATACGTGTCACATCGAAGAAAGGCGAACCTCGACACGCTGTAATTCTAAAACCAAAGCTTCCAAACCGATATACCCCACGGGCAGCAAGTTTCATAATAAAATACGTGTCACATCGGAGAAGGCGAACCTCGACACGCTGTAAATCTATAACCTTAGCTTCAAAACCATCTTACCCCATGCGCACCGAGTTTAATAATACAATACGTGGCACATCGGAGAAAGGCGAACCTCGACACGCTGTAATTCAAATACCAAAGCATCCAAACCCACATACCCCACGGGCAGCAAGTTTCATAATAAAATACGTGGCACATCGAAGAATGGCGAACCTCGACACGCTGTAATTTAAATACCAAAGCTTCCAAACCGATATACCCCACGGGCAGCAAGTTTCATGGCACATCGGAGAAAGGCGAGCGAGAGCGAAAAAAAAATTGAAACCCGAAGCGCCCCAAACCCACCTACCCAGCGTGCAGCGAGTTCAATAATAAAATACGTAGCACATCGGAGGAAGGAGAACCTCGACACGCTGTAAATCTATAACCTAAGCTTCAAAACCAACTTACGCCATGCGCAGCATGTTTCATAATCAAATGCGTGGCACATCGGAGGAAGGCGTACCTCGACACGCTGTAAATCTAAAACCTAAGCTTCAAACCCACATACCATATGCGCAGCGAGTTTGATAATAAAATACGTGTCACATCGAAGAAAGGCGAACCTCGACACGCTGTAATTCTAAAACCAAAGCTTCCAAACCGATATACCCCACGGGCAGCAAGTTTCATAATAAAATACGTGTCACATCGGAGAAAGGCGAACCTTGACACGCTGTAAATCTAAAACCTAAGCTTCAAAACCAACTTACCCCATGCGCAGCGAGTTTGATAATAAAATACGGGGAACATCAAAGGAAGGCGTGTAAAAGCGAGAAAAAAAATTAAAACCCAAAGCGCCCCAAATCCACCTACCCAGCGTGCAGCAAGTTCAATAATAAAATACATGGCACATCTAAGAAAGGCAAACCTCGACACGCTGTAAATCTAAAACCTAAGCTTCAAAACCAACTTACCCCATGCGCAACGAGTTTGATAATACAATACGTGCCACATCGGAGAAAGGCGAACCTCGACACGCTGTAATTTAAATACCAAAGCATCCAAACCCACATACCCCACGGGCAGCAAGTTTCATAATAAAATACGTGGCACATCGAAGAAAGGCGAACCTCGACACGCTGTAATTTAAATACCAAAGCTTCCAAACCGATATACCCCACGGGCAGCATGTTTCATAATCAAATGCGTGGCACATCGGAGGAAGGCGTACCTCGACACGCTGTAAATCTAAAACCTAAGCTTCAAACCCACATACCATATGCGCAGCGAGTTTGATAATAAAATACGTGTCACATCGAAGAAAGGCGAACCTCGACACGCTGTAATTCTAAAACCAAAGCTTCCAAACCGATATACCCCACGGGCAGCAAGTTTCATAATAAAATACGTGTCACATCGGAGAAGGCGAACCTCGACACGCTGTAAATCTATAACCTTAGCTTCAAAACCATCTTACCCCATGCGCACCGAGTTTGATAATACAATACGTGGCACATCGGAGAAAGGCGAACCTCGACACGCTGTAATTTAAATACCAAAGCATCCAAACCCACATACCCCACGGGCAGCAAGTTTCATATAAAATACGTGGCACATCGAAGAAAGGCGAACCTCGACACGCTGTAATTTAAATACCAAAGCTTCCAAACCGATATACCCCACGGGCAGCATGTTTCATAATCAAATGCGTGGCACATCGGAGGAAGGCGTACCTCGACACGCTGTAAATCTAAAACCTAAGCTTCAAACCCACATACCCCACGGGCAGCATGTTTCATAATAAAATACATGGCACATCGGAGGAAGGAGAACCTCGACACGCTGTAAATCTATAACCTAAGCTTCAAAACCAACTTACCCCATGCGCAGCGAGTTTGATAATATAATACGTGGCACATCGAAGAAAGGCGAACCTCGACACGCTGTAATTCTAAAACCAAAGCTTCCAAACCGATATACCCCACGGTCAGCAAGTTTCATAATAAAATACGTGTCACATCGGAGAAAGGCGAACCTTGACACGCTGTAAATCTAAAACCTAAGCTTCAAAACCAACTTACCCCATGCGCAGCGAGTTTGATAATAAAATACGGGGAACATCAAAGGAAGGCGTGTAAAAGCGAGAAAAAAAATTAAAACCCAAAGCGCCCCAAATCCACCTACCCAGCGTGCAGCAAGTTCAATAATAAAATACATGGCACATCTAAGAAAGGCAAACCTCGACACGCTGTAAATCTAAAACCTAAGCTTCAAAACCAACTTACCCCATGCGCAACGAGTTTGATAATACAATACGTGCCACATCGGAGAAAGGCGAACCTCGACACGCTGTAATTTAAATACCAAAGCATCCAAACCCACATACCCCACGGGCAGCAAGTTTCATAATAAAATACGTGGCACATCGAAGAAAGGCGAACCTCGACACGCTGTAATTTAAATACCAAAGCTTCCAAACCGATATACCCCACGGGCAGCATGTTTCATAATCAAATGCGTGGCACATCGGAGGAAGGCGTACCTCGACACGCTGTAAATCTAAAACCTAAGCTTCAAACCCACATACCATATGCGCAGCGAGTTTGATAATAAAATACGTGTCACATCGAAGAAAGGCGAACCTCGACACGCTGTAATTCTAAAACCAAAGCTTCCAAACCGATATACCCCACGGGCAGCAAGTTTCATAATAAAATACGTGTCACATCGGAGAAGGCGAACCTCGACACGCTGTAAATCTATAACCTTAGCTTCAAAACCATCTTACCCCATGCGCACCGAGTTTAATAATACAATACGTGGCACATCGGAGAAAGGCGAACCTCGACACGCTGTAATTCTAAAACCAAAGCTTCCAAACCGATATACCCCACGGGCAGCAAGTTTCATAATAAAATACGTGTCACATCGGAGAAGGCGAACATCGACACGCTGTAAATCTATAACCTTAGCTTCAAAACCATCTTACCCCATGCGCACCGAGTTTGATAATACAATACGTGGCACATCGGAGAAAGGCGAACCTCGACACGCTGTAATTTAAATACCAAAGCATCCAAACCCACATACCCCACGGGCAGCAAGTTTCATATAAAATACGTGGCACATCGAAGAAAGGCGAACCTCGACACGCTGTAATTTAAATACCAAAGCTTCCAAACCGATATACCCCACGGGCAGCATGTTTCATAATCAAATGCGTGGCACATCGGAGGAAGGCGTACCTCGACACGCTGTAAATCTAAAACCTAAGCTTCAAACCCACATACCCCACGGGCAGCATGTTTCATAATAAAATACATGGCACATCGGAGGAAGGAGAACCTCGACACGCTGTAAATCTATAACCTAAGCTTCAAAACCAACTTACCCCATGCGCAGCGAGTTTGATAATATAATACGTGGCACATCGAAGAAAGGCGAACCTCGACACGCTGTAATTCTAAAACCAAAGCTTCCAAACCGATATACCCCACGGTCAGCAAGTTTCATAATAAAATACGTGTCACATCGGAGAAAGGCGAACCTTGACACGCTGTAAATCTAAAACCTAAGCTTCAAAACCAACTTACCCCATGCGCAGCGAGTTTGATAATAAAATACGGGGAACATCAAAGGAAGGCGTGTAAAAGCGAGAAAAAAAATTAAAACCCAAAGCGCCCCAAATCCACCTACCCAGCGTGCAGCAAGTTCAATAATAAAATACATGGCACATCTAAGAAAGGCAAACCTCGACACGCTGTAAATCTAAAACCTAAGCTTCAAAACCAACTTACCCCATGCGCAGCGAGTTTGATAATATAATGCGTGGCACATCGAAGAAAGGCGAACCTCGACACGCTGTAATTCTAAAATCAAAGCTTCCAAACCGATATACCCCACGGGCAGCAAGTTTCATGGCACATCGGAGAAAGGCGAGCGAGAGCGAAAAAAAAATTGAAACCCGAAGCGCCCCAAACCCACCTACCCAGCGTGCAGCGAGTTCAATAATAAAATACGTAGCACATCGGAGAAAGGCGAACCTCGACACGCTGTAAATCTATAACCTAAGCTTCAAAACCAACTTACCCCATGCGCAGCGAGTTTGATAATATAATACGTGGCACATTTAAGAAAGGCGAACCTCGACTCGCTGTAATTTAAATACCAAAGCATCCAAACCCACATACCCCACGGGCAGCAAGTTTCATAATAAAATACGTGGCACATCGGAGAAAGGCGAACCTCGAAACGCTGTAAATCTAAAACCTAAGCTTCAAAACCAACTTACCCCATGCGCAGCGAGTTTGATAATAAAATACGGGGAACATCAAAGGAAGGCAAACGAGTGCGAGAAAAAAATTGAAACCCAAAGCGCCCAAATCCACCTACCCTACATGCAGCGAGTTCAATAATAAAATACGTAGCACATCGGAGGAAGGCGAACCTCGACACGCTGTAAATCTATAACCTAAGCTTCAAAACCAACTTACCCCATGCGCACCGAGTTTGATAATACAATACGTGGCACATCGGAGAAAGGCGAACCTCGACACGCTGTAATTTTAATAATATAAATAATATATACGTAGCACATCGGAGGAAGGCGAACCTTGACACGCTGTAAATCTAAATCCTTAGCTTCAAAACCATCTTACCCCATGGGCAGGGAGTTTGATAATATAATGCGTGGCACATCGAAGAAAGGCGAACCTCGACACGCTGTAATTCTAAAATCAAAGCTTCCAAACCGATATACCCCACGGTCAGCAAGTTTCATAATAAAATACGTGTCACATCGGAGAAAGGCGAACCTTGACACGCTGTAAATCTAAAACCTAAGCTTCAAAACCAACTTACCCCATGCGCAGCGAGTTTGATAATAAAATACGGGGAACATCAAAGGAAGGCGTGTAAAAGCGAGAAAAAAAATTAAAACCCAAAGCGCCCCAAATCCACCTACCCAGCGTGCAGCAAGTTCAATAATAAAATACATGGCACATCTAAGAAAGGCAAACCTCGACACGCTGTAAATCTAAAACCTAAGCTTCAAAACCAACTTACCCCATGCGCAACGAGTTTGATAATACAATACGTGCCACATCGGAGAAAGGCGAACCTCGACACGCTGTAATTTAAATACCAAAGCATCCAAACCCACATACCCCACGGGCAGCAAGTTTCATAATAAAATACGTGGCACATCGAAGAAAGGCGAACCTCGACACGCTGTAATTTAAATACCAAAGCTTCCAAACCGATATACCCCACGGGCAGCATGTTTCATAATCAAATGCGTGGCACATCGGAGGAAGGCGTACCTCGACACGCTGTAAATCTAAAACCTAAGCTTCAAACCCACATACCATATGCGCAGCGAGTTTGATAATAAAATACGTGTCACATCGAAGAAAGGCGAACCTCGACACGCTGTAATTCTAAAACCAAAGCTTCCAAACCGATATACCCCACGGGCAGCAAGTTTCATAATAAAATACGTGTCACATCGGAGAAGGCGAACCTCGACACGCTGTAAATCTATAACCTTAGCTTCAAAACCATCTTACCCCATGCGCACCGAGTTTAATAATACAATACGTGGCACATCGGAGAAAGGCGAACCTCGACACGCTGTAATTCTAAAACCAAAGCTTCCAAACCGATATACCCCACGGTCAGCAAGTTTCATAATAAAATACGTGGCACATCGAAGAATGGCGAACCTCGACACGCTGTAATTTAAATACCAAAGCTTCCAAACCGATATACCCCACGGGCAGCAAGTTTCATGGCACATCGGAGAAAGGCGAGCGAGAGCGAAAAAAAAATTGAAACCCGAAGCGCCCCAAACCCACCTACCCAGCGTGCAGCGAGTTCAATAATAAAATACGTAGCACATCGGAGGAAGGAGAACCTCGACACGCTGTAAATCTATAACCTAAGCTTCAAAACCAACTTACGCCATGCGCAGCGAGTTTGATAATATAATACGTGGCACATCGAAGAAAGGCGAACCTCGACACGCTGTAATTCTAAAACCAAAGCTTCCAAACCGATATACCCCACGGTCAGCAAGTTTCATAATAAAATACGTGTCACATCGGAGAAAGGCGAACCTTGACACGCTGTAAATCTAAAACCTAAGCTTCAAAACCAACTTACCCCATGCGCAGCGAGTTTGATAATAAAATACGGGGAACATCAAAGGAAGGCGTGTAAAAGCGAGAAAAAAAATTAAAACCCAAAGCGCCCCAAATCCACCTACCCAGCGTGCAGCAAGTTCAATAATAAAATACATGGCACATCTAAGAAAGGCAAACCTCGACACGCTGTAAATCTAAAACCTAAGCTTCAAAACCAACTTACCCCATGCGCAACGAGTTTGATAATACAATACGTGCCACATCGGAGAAAGGCGAACCTCGACACGCTGTAATTTAAATACCAAAGCATCCAAACCCACATACCCCACGGGCAGCAAGTTTCATAATAAAATACGTGGCACATCGAAGAAAGGCGAACCTCGACACGCTGTAATTTAAATACCAAAGCTTCCAAACCGATATACCCCACGGGCAGCATGTTTCATAATCAAATGCGTGGCACATCGGAGGAAGGCGTACCTCGACACGCTGTAAATCTAAAACCTAAGCTTCAAACCCACATACCATATGCGCAGCGAGTTTGATAATAAAATACGTGTCACATCGAAGAAAGGCGAACCTCGACACGCTGTAATTCTAAAACCAAAGCTTCCAAACCGATATACCCCACGGGCAGCAAGTTTCATAATAAAATACGTGTCACATCGGAGAAGGCGAACCTCGACACGCTGTAAATCTATAACCTTAGCTTCAAAACCATCTTACCCCATGCGCACCGAGTTTAATAATACAATACGTGGCACATCGGAGAAAGGCGAACCTCGACACGCTGTAATTCTAAAACCAAAGCTTCCAAACCGATATACCCCACGGTCAGCAAGTTTCATAATAAAATACGTGGCACATCGAAGAATGGCGAACCTCGACACGCTGTAATTTAAATACCAAAGCTTCCAAACCGATATACCCCACGGGCAGCAAGTTTCATGGCACATCGGAGAAAGGCGAGCGAGAGCGAAAAAAAAATTGAAACCCGAAGCGCCCCAAACCCACCTACCCAGCGTGCAGCGAGTTCAATAATAAAATACGTAGCACATCGGAGGAAGGAGAACCTCGACACGCTGTAAATCTATAACCTAAGCTTCAAAACCAACTTACGCCATGCGCAGCATGTTTCATAATCAAATGCGTGGCACATCGGAGGAAGGCGTACCTCGACACGCTGTAAATCTAAAACCTAAGCTTCAAACCCACATACCATATGCGCAGCGAGTTTGATAATAAAATACGTGTCACATCGAAGAAAGGCGAACCTCGACACGCTGTAATTCTAAAACCAAAGCTTCCAAACCGATATACCCCACGGGCAGCAAGTTTCATAATAAAATACGTGTCACATCGGAGAAGGCGAACCTCGATACGCTGTAAATCTAAAACCAAAGCTTCCAAACCGATATACCCCACGGGCAGCAAGTTTCATAATAAAATACGTGTCACATCGGAGAAGGCGAACATCGACACGCTGTAAATCTATAACCTTAGCTTCAAAACCATCTTACCCCATGCGCACCGAGTTTGATAATACAATACGTGGCACATCGGAGAAAGGCGAACCTCGACACGCTGTAATTTAAATACCAAAGCATCCAAACCCACATACCCCACGGGCAGCAAGTTTCATAATAAAATACGTGGCACATCGAAGAAAGGCGAACCTCGACACGCTGTAATTTAAATACCAAAGCTTCCAAACCGATATACCCCACGGGCAGCATGTTTCATAATCAAATGCGTGGCACATCGGAGGAAGGCGTACCTCGACACGCTGTAAATCTAAAACCTAAGCTTCAAACCCACATACCCCACGGGCAGCATGTTTCATAATAAAATACATGGCACATCGGAGGAAGGAGAACCTCGACACGCTGTAAATCTATAACCTAAGCTTCAAAACCATCTTACCCCATGCGCACCGAGTTTGATAATACAATACGTGGCACATCGGAGAAAGGCGAACCTCGACACGCTGTAATTTAAATACCAAAGCATCCAAACCCACATACCCCACGGGCAGCAAGTTTCATATAAAATACGTGGCACATCGAAGAAAGGCGAACCTCGACACGCTGTAATTTAAATACCAAAGCTTCCAAACCGATATACCCCACGGGCAGCATGTTTCATAATCAAATGCGTGGCACATCGGAGGAAGGCGTACCTCGACACGCTGTAAATCTAAAACCTAAGCTTCAAACCCACATACCCCACGGGCAGCATGTTTCATAATAAAATACATGGCACATCGGAGGAAGGAGAACCTCGACACGCTGTAAATCTATAACCTAAGCTTCAAAACCAACTTACCCCATGCGCAGCGAGTTTGATAATATAATACGTGGCACATCGAAGAAAGGCGAACCTCGACACGCTGTAATTCTAAAACCAAAGCTTCCAAACCGATATACCCCACGGTCAGCAAGTTTCATAATAAAATACGTGTCACATCGGAGAAAGGCGAACCTTGACACGCTGTAAATCTAAAACCTAAGCTTCAAAACCAACTTACCCCATGCGCAGCGAGTTTGATAATAAAATACGGGGAACATCAAAGGAAGGCGTGTAAAAGCGAGAAAAAAAATTAAAACCCAAAGCGCCCCAAATCCACCTACCCAGCGTGCAGCAAGTTCAATAATAAAATACATGGCACATCTAAGAAAGGCAAACCTCGACACGCTGTAAATCTAAAACCTAAGCTTCAAAACCAACTTACCCCATGCGCAGCGAGTTTGATAATATAATGCGTGGCACATCGAAGAAAGGCGAACCTCGACACGCTGTAATTCTAAAATCAAAGCTTCCAAACCGATATACCCCACGGGCAGCAAGTTTCATGGCACATCGGAGAAAGGCGAGCGAGAGCGAAAAAAAAATTGAAACCCGAAGCGCCCCAAACCCACCTACCCAGCGTGCAGCGAGTTCAATAATAAAATACGTAGCACATCGGAGAAAGGCGAACCTCGACACGCTGTAAATCTATAACCTAAGCTTCAAAACCAACTTACCCCATGCGCAGCGAGTTTGATAATATAATACGTGGCACATTTAAGAAAGGCGAACCTCGACTCGCTGTAATTTAAATACCAAAGCATCCAAACCCACATACCCCACGGGCAGCAAGTTTCATAATAAAATACGTGGCACATCGGAGAAAGGCGAACCTCGAAACGCTGTAAATCTAAAACCTAAGCTTCAAAACCAACTTACCCCATGCGCAGCGAGTTTGATAATAAAATACGGGGAACATCAAAGGAAGGCAAACGAGTGCGAGAAAAAAATTGAAACCCAAAGCGCCCAAATCCACCTACCCTACATGCAGCGAGTTCAATAATAAAATACGTAGCACATCGGAGGAAGGCGAACCTCGACACGCTGTAAATCTATAACCTAAGCTTCAAAACCAACTTACCCCATGCGCACCGAGTTTGATAATACAATACGTGGCACATCGGAGAAAGGCGAACCTCGACACGCTGTAATTTTAATAATATAAATAATATATACGTAGCACATCGGAGGAAGGCGAACCTTGACACGCTGTAAATCTAAATCCTTAGCTTCAAAACCATCTTACCCCATGGGCAGGGAGTTTGATAATATAATGCGTGGCACATCGAAGAAAGGCGAACCTCGACACGCTGTAATTCTAAAATCAAAGCTTCCAAACCGATATACCCCACGGGCAGCAAGTTTCATGGCACATCGGAGAAAGGCGAGCGAGAGCGAAAAAAAAATTGAAACCCGAAGCGCCCCAAACCCACCTACCCAGCGTGCAGCGAGTTCAATAATAAAATACGTAGCACATCGGAGGAAGGAGAACCTCGACACGCTGTAAATCTATAACCTAAGCTTCAAAACCAACTTACGCCATGCGCAGCGAGTTTGATAATATAATACGTGGCACATCGAAGAAAGGCGAACCTCGACACGCTGTAATTCTAAAACCAAAGCTTCCAAACCGATATACCCCACGGTCAGCAAGTTTCATAATAAAATACGTGTCACATCGGAGAAAGGCGAACCTTGACACGCTGTAAATCTAAAACCTAAGCTTCAAAACCAACTTACCCCATGCGCAGCGAGTTTGATAATAAAATACGGGGAACATCAAAGGAAGGCGTGTAAAAGCGAGAAAAAAAATTAAAACCCAAAGCGCCCCAAATCCACCTACCCAGCGTGCAGCAAGTTCAATAATAAAATACATGGCACATCTAAGAAAGGCAAACCTCGACACGCTGTAAATCTAAAACCTAAGCTTCAAAACCAACTTACCCCATGCGCAACGAGTTTGATAATACAATACGTGCCACATCGGAGAAAGGCGAACCTCGACACGCTGTAATTTAAATACCAAAGCATCCAAACCCACATACCCCACGGGCAGCAAGTTTCATAATAAAATACGTGGCACATCGAAGAAAGGCGAACCTCGACACGCTGTAATTTAAATACCAAAGCTTCCAAACCGATATACCCCACGGGCAGCATGTTTCATAATCAAATGCGTGGCACATCGGAGGAAGGCGTACCTCGACACGCTGTAAATCTAAAACCTAAGCTTCAAACCCACATACCATATGCGCAGCGAGTTTGATAATAAAATACGTGTCACATCGAAGAAAGGCGAACCTCGACACGCTGTAATTCTAAAACCAAAGCTTCCAAACCGATATACCCCACGGGCAGCAAGTTTCATAATAAAATACGTGTCACATCGGAGAAGGCGAACCTCGACACGCTGTAAATCTATAACCTTAGCTTCAAAACCATCTTACCCCATGCGCACCGAGTTTAATAATACAATACGTGGCACATCGGAGAAAGGCGAACCTCGACACGCTGTAATTCTAAAACCAAAGCTTCCAAACCGATATACCCCACGGTCAGCAAGTTTCATAATAAAATACGTGGCACATCGAAGAATGGCGAACCTCGACACGCTGTAATTTAAATACCAAAGCTTCCAAACCGATATACCCCACGGGCAGCAAGTTTCATGGCACATCGGAGAAAGGCGAGCGAGAGCGAAAAAAAAATTGAAACCCGAAGCGCCCCAAACCCACCTACCCAGCGTGCAGCGAGTTCAATAATAAAATACGTAGCACATCGGAGGAAGGAGAACCTCGACACGCTGTAAATCTATAACCTAAGCTTCAAAACCAACTTACGCCATGCGCAGCATGTTTCATAATCAAATGCGTGGCACATCGGAGGAAGGCGTACCTCGACACGCTGTAAATCTAAAACCTAAGCTTCAAACCCACATACCATATGCGCAGCGAGTTTGATAATAAAATACGTGTCACATCGAAGAAAGGCGAACCTCGATACGCTGTAAATCTATAACCTTAGCTTCAAAACCATCTTACCCCATGCGCACCGAGTTTGATAATACAATACGTGGCACATCGGAGAAAGGCGAACCTCGACACGCTGTAATTTAAATACCAAAGCATCCAAACCCACATACCCCACGGGCAGCAAGTTTCATAATAAAATACGTGGCACATCGAAGAAAGGCGAACCTCGACACGCTGTAATTTAAATACCAAAGCTTCCAAACCGATATACCCCACGGGCAGCATGTTTCATAATCAAATGCGTGGCACATCGGAGGAAGGCGTACCTCGACACGCTGTAAATCTAAAACCTAAGCTTCAAACCCACATACCCCACGGGCAGCATGTTTCATAATAAAATACATGGCACATCGGAGGAAGGAGAACCTCGACACGCTGTAAATCTATAACCTAAGCTTCAAAACCAACTTACCCCATGCGCAGCGAGTTTGATAATATAATACGTGGCACATCGAACAAAGGCGAACCTCGACACGCTGTAATTCTAAAACCAAAGCTTCCAAACCGATATACCCCACGGTCAGCAAGTTTCATAATAAAATACGTGTCACATCTAAGAAAGGCAAACCTCGACACGCTGTAAATCTAAAACCTAAGCTTCAAAACCAACTTACCCCATGCGCAGCGAGTTTGATAATATAATGCGTGGCACATCGAAGAAAGGCGAACCTCGACACGCTGTAATTCTAAAATCAAAGCTTCCAAACCGATATACCCCACGGGCAGCAAGTTTCATGGCACATCGGAGAAAGGCGAGCGAGAGCGAAAAAAAAATTGAAACCCGAAGCGCCCCAAACCCACCTACCCAGCGTGCAGCGAGTTCAATAATAAAATACGTAGCACATCGGAGGAAGGCGAACCTCGACACGCTGTAAATCTATAACCTAAGCTTCAAAACCAACTTACCCCATGCGCAGCGAGTTTGATAATATAATACGTGGCACATTTAAGAAAGGCGAACCTCGACTCGCTGTAATTTAAATACCAAAGCATCCAAACCCACATACCCCACGGGCAGCAAGTTTCATAATAAAATACGTGGCACATCGGAGAAAGGCGAACCTCGAAACGCTGTAAATCTAAAACCTAAGCTTCAAAACCAACTTACCCCATGCGCAGCGAGTTTGATAATAAAATACGGGGAACATCAAAGGAAGGCAAACGAGTGCGAGAAAAAAATTGAAACCCAAAGCGCCCAAATCCACCTACCCTACATGCAGCGAGTTCAATAATAAAATACGTAGCACATCGGAGGAAGGCGAACCTCGACACGCTGTAAATCTATAACCTAAGCTTCAAAACCAACTTACCCCATGCGCAGCGAGTTTGATAATATAATACGTGGCACATTGAAGAAAGGCGAACCTCGACACGCTGTAAAGCTATAACCTAAGCTTCAAAACCAACTTACCCTATGCGCAGCGAGTTTGATAATATAATACGTGGCACATTGAAGAA
The DNA here is from genome assembly GCF_009193385.2 of Nasonia vitripennis. Taxonomy (NCBI): domain Eukaryota; kingdom Metazoa; phylum Arthropoda; class Insecta; order Hymenoptera; family Pteromalidae; genus Nasonia; species Nasonia vitripennis. The sequence continues at coordinate 690,722 of NW_022279659.1, forward strand.
AGATGAACCTCGACACGCTGTAAATCTAAAACCTTAGCTTCAAAACCATCTTACCCCATGGGCAGGGAGTTTGATAATATAATACGTGGCACATCGAAGAAAGGCAAACGAGTGCGAGAAAAAAATTGAAACCCAAAGCGCCCAAATCCACCTACCCTACATGCAGCGAGTTCAATAATAAAATACGTAGCACATCGGAGGAAGGCGAACCTCGACACGCTGTAAATCTATAACCTAAGCTTCAAAACCAACTTACCCCATGCGCAGCGAGTTTCATAATAAAATACGTGTCACATCGAAGAAAGGCGAACCTGGACACGCTGTAATTCTAAAATCAAAGCTTCCAAACCGATATACCCCACGGGCAGCAAGTTTCATGGCACATCGGAGAAAGGCGAGCGAGAGCGAAAAAAAAATTGAAACCCGAAGCGCCCCAAACCCACCTACCCAGCGTGCAGCGAGTTCAATAATAAAATACGTAGCACATCGGAGGAAGGAGAACCTCGACACGCTGTAAATCTATAACCTAAGCTTCAAAACCAACTTACGCCATGCGCAGCGAGTTTGATAATATAATACGTGGCACATCGAAGAAAGGCGAACCTCGACACGCTGTAATTCTAAAACCAAAGCTTCCAAACCGATATACCCCACGGTCAGCAAGTTTCATAATAAAATACGTGTCACATCGGAGAAAGGCGAACCTTGACACGCTGTAAATCTAAAACCTAAGCTTCAAAACCACCTTACGCCATGCGCAGCGAGTTTGATAATAAAATACGGGGAACATCAAAGGAAGGCGAATAAAAGCGAGAAAAAAAAATTAAAACCCAAAGCGCCCCAAATCCACCTACCCAGCGTGCAGCGAGTTCAATAATAAAATACGTAGCACATCGGAGGAAGGCGAACCTCGACACGCTGTAAATCTATAACCTAAGCTTCAAAACCAACTTACCCCATGCGCAACGAGTTTGATAATACAATACGTGCCACATCGGAGAAAGGCGAACCTCGACACGCTGTAATTTAAATACCAAAGCATCCAAACCCACATACCCCACGGGCAGCAAGTTTCATAATAAAATACGTGGCACATCGAAGAAAGGCGAACCTCGACACGCTGTAATTTAAATACCAAAGCTTCCAAACCGATATACCCCACGGGCAGCATGTTTCATAATCAAATGCGTGGCACATCGGAGGAAGGCGTACCTCGACACGCTGTAAATCTAAAACCTAAGCTTCAAACCCACATACCATATGCGCAGCGAGTTTGATAATAAAATACGTGTCACATCGAAGAAAGGCGAACCTCGACACGCTGTAATTCTAAAACCAAAGCTTCCAAACCGATATACCCCACGGGCAGCAAGTTTCATAATAAAATACGTGTCACATCGGAGAAGGCGAACCTCGACACGCTGTAAATCTATAACCTTAGCTTCAAAACCATCTTACCCCATGCGCACCGAGTTTAATAATACAATACGTGGCACATCGGAGAAAGGCGAACCTCGACACGCTGTAATTCAAATACCAAAGCATCCAAACCCACATACCCCACGGGCAGCAAGTTTCATAATAAAATACGTGGCACATCGAAGAATGGCGAACCTCGACACGCTGTAATTTAAATACCAAAGCTTCCAAACCGATATACCCCACGGGCAGCAAGTTTCATGGCACATCGGAGAAAGGCGAGCGAGAGCGAAAAAAAAATTGAAACCCGAAGCGCCCCAAACCCACCTACCCAGCGTGCAGCGAGTTCAATAATAAAATACGTAGCACATCGGAGGAAGGATAACCTCGACACGCTGTAAATCTATAACCTAAGCTTCAAAACCAACTTACGCCATGCGCAGCATGTTTCATAATCAAATGCGTGGCACATCGGAGGAAGGCGTACCTCGACACGCTGTAAATCTAAAACCTAAGCTTCAAACCCACATACCATATGCGCAGCGAGTTTGATAATAAAATACGTGTCACATCGAAGAAAGGCGAACCTCGACACGCTGTAATTCTAAAACCAAAGCTTCCAAACCGATATACCCCACGGGCAGCAAGTTTCATAATAAAATACGTGTCACATCGGAGAAGGCGAACCTCGATACGCTGTAAATCTAAAACCAAAGCTTCCAAACCGATATACCCCACGGGCAGCAAGTTTCATAATAAAATACGTGTCACATCGGAGAAGGCGAACATCGACACGCTGTAAATCTATAACCTTAGCTTCAAAACCATCTTACCCCATGCGCACCGAGTTTGATAATACAATACGTGGCACATCGGAGAAAGGCGAACCTCGACACGCTGTAATTTAAATACCAAAGCATCCAAACCCACATACCCCACGGGCAGCAAGTTTCATATAAAATACGTGGCACATCGAAGAAAGGCGAACCTCGACACGCTGTAATTTAAATACCAAAGCTTCCAAACCGATATACCCCACGGGCAGCATGTTTCATAATCAAATGCGTGGCACATCGGAGGAAGGCGTACCTCGACACGCTGTAAATCTAAAACCTAAGCTTCAAACCCACATACCCCACGGGCAGCATGTTTCATAATAAAATACATGGCACATCGGAGGAAGGAGAACCTCGACACGCTGTAAATCTATAACCTAAGCTTCAAAACCAACTTACCCCATGCGCAGCGAGTTTGATAATATAATACGTGGCACATCGAAGAAAGGCGAACCTCGACACGCTGTAATTCTAAAACCAAAGCTTCCAAACCGATATACCCCACGGTCAGCAAGTTTCATAATAAAATACGTGTCACATCGGAGAAAGGCGAACCTTGACACGCTGTAAATCTAAAACCTAAGCTTCAAAACCAACTTACCCCATGCGCAGCGAGTTTGATAATAAAATACGGGGAACATCAAAGGAAGGCGTGTAAAAGCGAGAAAAAAAATTAAAACCCAAAGCGCCCCAAATCCACCTACCCAGCGTGCAGCAAGTTCAATAATAAAATACATGGCACATCTAAGAAAGGCAAACCTCGACACGCTGTAAATCTAAAACCTAAGCTTCAAAACCAACTTACCCCATGCGCAGCGAGTTTGATAATATAATGCGTGGCACATCGAAGAAAGGCGAACCTCGACACGCTGTAATTCTAAAATCAAAGCTTCCAAACCGATATACCCCACGGGCAGCAAGTTTCATGGCACATCGGAGAAAGGCGAGCGAGAGCGAAAAAAAAATTGAAACCCGAAGCGCCCCAAACCCACCTACCCAGCGTGCAGCGAGTTCAATAATAAAATACGTAGCACATCGGAGAAAGGCGAACCTCGACACGCTGTAAATCTATAACCTAAGCTTCAAAACCAACTTACCCCATGCGCAGCGAGTTTGATAATATAATACGTGGCACATTTAAGAAAGGCGAACCTCGACTCGCTGTAATTTAAATACCAAAGCAATCCAAACCCACATACCCCACGGGCAGCAAGTTTCATAATAAAATACGTGGCACATCGGAGAAAGGCGAACCTCGAAACGCTGTAAATCTAAAACCTAAGCTTCAAAACCAACTTACCCCATGCGCAGCGAGTTTGATAATAAAATACGGGGAACATCAAAGGAAGGCAAACGAGTGCGAGAAAAAAATTGAAACCCAAAGCGCCCAAATCCACCTACCCTACATGCAGCGAGTTCAATAATAAAATACGTAGCACATCGGAGGAAGGCGAACCTCGACACGCTGTAAATCTATAACCTAAGCTTCAAAACCAACTTACCCCATGCGCACCGAGTTTGATAATACAATACGTGGCACATCGGAGAAAGGCGAACCTCGACACGCTGTAATTTTAATAATATAAATAATATATACGTAGCACATCGGAGGAAGGCGAACCTTGACACGCTGTAAATCTAAATCCTTAGCTTCAAAACCATCTTACCCCATGGGCAGGGAGTTTGATAATATAATGCGTGGCACATCGAAGAAAGGCGAACCTCGACACGCTGTAATTCTAAAATCAAAGCTTCCAAACCGATATACCCCACGGGCAGCAAGTTTCATGGCACATCGGAGAAAGGCGAGCGAGAGCGAAAAAAAAATTGAAACCCGAAGCGCCCCAAACCCACCTACCCAGCGTGCAGCGAGTTCAATAATAAAATACGTAGCACATCGGAGGAAGGAGAACCTCGACACGCTGTAAATCTATAACCTAAGCTTCAAAACCAACTTACGCCATGCGCAGCGAGTTTGATAATATAATACGTGGCACATCGAAGAAAGGCGAACCTCGACACGCTGTAATTCTAAAACCAAAGCTTCCAAACCGATATACCCCACGGTCAGCAAGTTTCATAATAAAATACGTGTCACATCGGAGAAAGGCGAACCTTGACACGCTGTAAATCTAAAACCTAAGCTTCAAAACCAACTTACCCCATGCGCAGCGAGTTTGATAATAAAATACGGGGAACATCAAAGGAAGGCGTGTAAAAGCGAGAAAAAAAATTAAAACCCAAAGCGCCCCAAATCCACCTACCCAGCGTGCTGCAAGTTCAATAATAAAATACATGGCACATCTAAGAAAGGCAAACCTCGACACGCTGTAAATCTAAAACCTAAGCTTCAAAACCAACTTACCCCATGCGCAACGAGTTTGATAATACAATACGTGCCACATCGGAGAAAGGCGAACCTCGACACGCTGTAATTTAAATACCAAAGCATCCAAACCCACATACCCCACGGGCAGCAAGTTTCATAATAAAATACGTGGCACATCGAAGAAAGGCGAACCTCGACACGCTGTAATTTAAATACCAAAGCTTCCAAACCGATATACCCCACGGGCAGCATGTTTCATAATCAAATGCGTGGCACATCGGAGGAAGGCGTACCTCGACACGCTGTAAATCTAAAACCTAAGCTTCAAACCCACATACCATATGCGCAGCGAGTTTGATAATAAAATACGTGTCACATCGAAGAAAGGCGAACCTCGACACGCTGTAATTCTAAAACCAAAGCTTCCAAACCGATATACCCCACGGGCAGCAAGTTTCATAATAAAATACGTGTCACATCGGAGAAGGCGAACCTCGACACGCTGTAAATCTATAACCTTAGCTTCAAAACCATCTTACCCCATGCGCACCGAGTTTAATAATACAATACGTGGCACATCGGAGAAAGGCGAACCTCGACACGCTGTAATTCTAAAACCAAAGCTTCCAAACCGATATACCCCACGGTCAGCAAGTTTCATAATAAAATACGTGGCACATCGAAGAATGGCGAACCTCGACACGCTGTAATTTAAATACCAAAGCTTCCAAACCGATATACCCCACGGGCAGCAAGTTTCATGGCACATCGGAGAAAGGCGAGCGAGAGCGAAAAAAAAATTGAAACCCGAAGCGCCCCAAACCCACCTACCCAGCGTGCAGCGAGTTCAATAATAAAATACGTAGCACATCGGAGGAAGGAGAACCTCGACACGCTGTAAATCTATAACCTAAGCTTCAAAACCAACTTACGCCATGCGCAGCGAGTTTGATAATATAATACGTGGCACATCGAAGAAAGGCGAACCTCGACACGCTGTAATTCTAAAACCAAAGCTTCCAAACCGATATACCCCACGGTCAGCAAGTTTCATAATAAAATACGTGTCACATCGGAGAAAGGCGAACCTTGACACGCTGTAAATCTAAAACCTAAGCTTCAAAACCAACTTACCCCATGCGCAGCGAGTTTGATAATAAAATACGGGGAACATCAAAGGAAGGCGTGTAAAAGCGAGAAAAAAAATTAAAACCCAAAGCGCCCCAAATCCACCTACCCAGCGTGCAGCAAGTTCAATAATAAAATACATGGCACATCTAAGAAAGGCAAACCTCGACACGCTGTAAATCTAAAACCTAAGCTTCAAAACCAACTTACCCCATGCGCAACGAGTTTGATAATACAATACGTGCCACATCGGAGAAAGGCGAACCTCGACACGCTGTAATTTAAATACCAAAGCATCCAAACCCACATACCCCACGGGCAGCAAGTTTCATAATAAAATACGTGGCACATCGAAGAAAGGCGAACCTCGACACGCTGTAATTTAAATACCAAAGCTTCCAAACCGATATACCCCACGGGCAGCATGTTTCATAATCAAATGCGTGGCACATCGGAGGAAGGCGTACCTCGACACGCTGTAAATCTAAAACCTAAGCTTCAAACCCACATACCATATGCGCAGCGAGTTTGATAATAAAATACGTGTCACATCGAAGAAAGGCGAACCTCGACACGCTGTAATTCTAAAACCAAAGCTTCCAAACCGATATACCCCACGGGCAGCAAGTTTCATAATAAAATACGTGTCACATCGGAGAAGGCGAACCTCGACACGCTGTAAATCTATAACCTTAGCTTCAAAACCATCTTACCCCATGCGCACCGAGTTTAATAATACAATACGTGGCACATCGGAGAAAGGCGAACCTCGACACGCTGTAATTCTAAAACCAAAGCTTCCAAACCGATATACCCCACGGTCAGCAAGTTTCATAATAAAATACGTGGCACATCGAAGAATGGCGAACCTCGACACGCTGTAATTTAAATACCAAAGCTTCCAAACCGATATACCCCACGGGCAGCAAGTTTCATGGCACATCGGAGAAAGGCGAGCGAGAGCGAAAAAAAAATTGAAACCCGAAGCGCCCCAAACCCACCTACCCAGCGTGCAGCGAGTTCAATAATAAAATACGTAGCACATCGGAGGAAGGAGAACCTCGACACGCTGTAAATCTATAACCTAAGCTTCAAAACCAACTTACGCCATGCGCAGCGAGTTTGATAATATAATACGTGGCACATCGAAGAAAGGCGAACCTCGACACGCTGTAATTCTAAAACCAAAGCTTCCAAACCGATATACCCCACGGTCAGCAAGTTTCATAATAAAATACGTGTCACATCGGAGAAAGGCGAACCTTGACACGCTGTAAATCTAAAACCTAAGCTTCAAAACCAACTTACCCCATGCGCAGCGAGTTTGATAATAAAATACGGGGAACATCAAAGGAAGGCGTGTAAAAGCGAGAAAAAAAATTAAAACCCAAAGCGCCCCAAATCCACCTACCCAGCGTGCAGCAAGTTCAATAATAAAATACATGGCACATCTAAGAAAGGCAAACCTCGACACGCTGTAAATCTAAAACCTAAGCTTCAAAACCAACTTACCCCATGCGCAACGAGTTTGATAATACAATACGTGCCACATCGGAGAAAGGCGAACCTCGACACGCTGTAATTTAAATACCAAAGCATCCAAACCCACATACCCCACGGGCAGCAAGTTTCATAATAAAATACGTGGCACATCGAAGAAAGGCGAACCTCGACACGCTGTAATTTAAATACCAAAGCTTCCAAACCGATATACCCCACGGGCAGCATGTTTCATAATCAAATGCGTGGCACATCGGAGGAAGGCGTACCTCGACACGCTGTAAATCTAAAACCTAAGCTTCAAACCCACATACCATATGCGCAGCGAGTTTGATAATAAAATACGTGTCACATCGAAGAAAGGCGAACCTCGACACGCTGTAATTCTAAAACCAAAGCTTCCAAACCGATATACCCCACGGGCAGCAAGTTTCATAATAAAATACGTGTCACATCGGAGAAGGCGAACCTCGACACGCTGTAAATCTATAACCTTAGCTTCAAAACCATCTTACCCCATGCGCACCGAGTTTAATAATACAATACGTGGCACATCGGAGAAAGGCGAACCTCGACACGCTGTAATTCTAAAACCAAAGCTTCCAAACCGATATACCCCACGGTCAGCAAGTTTCATAATAAAATACGTGGCACATCGAAGAATGGCGAACCTCGACACGCTGTAATTTAAATACCAAAGCTTCCAAACCGATATACCCCACGGGCAGCAAGTTTCATGGCACATCGGAGAAAGGCGAGCGAGAGCGAAAAAAAAATTGAAACCCGAAGCGCCCCAAACCCACCTACCCAGCGTGCAGCGAGTTCAATAATAAAATACGTAGCACATCGGAGGAAGGAGAACCTCGACACGCTGTAAATCTATAACCTAAGCTTCAAAACCAACTTACGCCATGCGCAGCATGTTTCATAATCAAATGCGTGGCACATCGGAGGAAGGCGTACCTCGACACGCTGTAAATCTAAAACCTAAGCTTCAAACCCACATACCATATGCGCAGCGAGTTTGATAATAAAATACGTGTCACATCGAAGAAAGGCGAACCTCGACACGCTGTAATTCTAAAACCAAAGCTTGCAAACCGATATACCCCACGGGCAGCAAGTTTCATAATAAAATACGTGTCACATCGGAGAAGGCGAACCTCGATACGCTGTAAATCTAAAACCAAAGCTTCCAAACCGATATACCCCACGGGCAGCAAGTTTCATAATAAAATACGTGTCACATCGGAGAAGGCGAACATCGACACGCTGTAAATCTATAACCTTAGCTTCAAAACCATCTTACCCCATGCGCACCGAGTTTGATAATACAATACGTGGCACATCGGAGAAAGGCGAACCTCGACACGCTGTAATTTAAATACCAAAGCATCCAAACCCACATACCCCACGGGCAGCAAGTTTCATAATAAAATACGTGGCACATCGAAGAAAGGCGAACCTCGACACGCTGTAATTTAAATACCAAAGCTTCCAAACCGATATACCCCACGGGCAGCATGTTTCATAATCAAATGCGTGGTACATCGGAGGAAGGCGTACCTCGACACGCTGTAAATCTAAAACCTAAGCTTCAAACCCACATACCCCACGGGCAGCATGTTTCATAATAAAATACATGGCACATCGGAGGAAGGAGAACCTCGACACGCTGTAAATCTATAACCTAAGCTTCAAAACCAACTTACCCCATGCGCAGCGAGTTTGATAATATAATACGTGGCACATCGAACAAAGGCGAACCTCGACACGCTGTAATTCTAAAACCAAAGCTTCCAAACCGATATACCCCACGGTCAGCAAGTTTCATAATAAAATACGTGTCACATCTAAGAAAGGCAAACCTCGACACGCTGTAAATCTAAAACCTAAGCTTCAAAACCAACTTACCCCATGCGCAGCGAGTTTGATAATATAATGCGTGGCACATCGAAGAAAGGCGAACCTCGACACGCTGTAATTCTAAAATCAAAGCTTCCAAACCGATATACCCCACGGGCAGCAAGTTTCATGGCACATCGGAGAAAGGCGAGCGAGAGCGAAAAAAAATTGAAACCCGAAGCGCCCCAAACCCACCTACCCAGCGTGCAGCGAGTTCAATAATAAAATACGTAGCACATCGGAGGAAGGCGAACCTCGACACGCTGTAAATCTATAACCTAAGCTTCAAAACCAACTTACCCCATGCGCAGCGAGTTTGATAATATAATACGTGGCACATTTAAGAAAGGCGAACCTCGACTCGCTGTAATTTAAATACCAAAGCATCCAAACCCACATACCCCACGGGCAGCAAGTTTCATAATAAAATACGTGGCACATCGGAGAAAGGCGAACCTCGAAACGCTGTAAATCTAAAACCTAAGCTTCAAAACCAACTTACCCCATGCGCAGCGAGTTTGATAATAAAATACGGGGAACATCAAAGGAAGGCAAACGAGTGCGAGAAAAAAATTGAAACCCAAAGCGCCCAAATCCACCTACCCTACATGCAGCGAGTTCAATAATAAAATACGTAGCACATCGGAGGAAGGCGAACCTCGACACGCTGTAAATCTATAACCTAAGCTTCAAAACCAACTTACCCCATGCGCAGCGAGTTTGATAATATAATACGTGGCACATTGAAGAAAGGCGAACCTCGACACGCTGTAAAGCTATAACCTAAGCTTCAAAACCAACTTACCCTATGCGCAGCGAGTTTGATAATATAATACGTGGCACATTGAAGAAAGATGAACCTCGACACGCTGTAAATCTAAAACCTTAGCTTCAAAACCATCTTACCCCATGGGCAGGGAGTTTGATAATATAATACGTGGCACATCGAAGAAAGGCAAACGAGTGCGAGAAAAAAATTGAAACCCAAAGCGCCCAAATCCACCTACCCTACATGCAGCGAGTTCAATAATAAAATACGTAGCACATCGGAGGAAGGCGAACCTCGACACGCTGTAAATCTATAACCTAAGCTTCAAAACCAACTTACCCCATGCGCAGCGAGTTTCATAATAAAATACGTGTCACATCGAAGAAAGGCGAACCTGGACACGCTGTAATTCTAAAACCAAAGCTTCCAAACCGATATATCCCACGGGCAGCAAGTTTCATAATAAAATACGTGTCACATCGGAGAAGGCGAACATGACACGCTGTAAATCTAAAACCTAAGCTTCAAAACCAACTTACGCGATGCGCAGCGAGTTGGATAATAAAATACGGGGAACATCAAAGGAAGGCGAATAAAAGCGAGAAAAAAAATTAAAACCCAAAGCGCCCAAATCCACCTACCCTACATGCAGCGAGTTCAATAATAAAATACGTAGCACATCGGAGGAAGGCAAACCTCGACACGCTGTAAATCTATAACCTAATCTTCAAAACCAACTTACCCCATGCGCAGCGAGTTTGAAAATATAATACGTGGCACATTGATGAAAGATGAACCTCGACACGCTGTAATTCTAAAGCCAAATCTTCCAAACCGATATACCCCACGGGCAGCAAGTTTCATAATAAAATACGTGTCACATCGGAGAAAGGCGAACCTTGACACGCTGTAAATCTAAAACCTTAGCTTCAAAACCATCTTACCCCATGGGCAGGGAGTTTGATAATATAATACGTGGCACATCGAAGAAAGGCAAACGAGTGCGAGAAAAAAATTGAAACCCAAAGCGCCCAAATCCACCTACCCTACATGCAGCGAGTTCAATAATAAAATACGTAGCACATCGGAGGAAGGCGAACCTCGACACGCTGTAAATCTATAACCTAAGCTTCAAACCCACATACCATATGCGCAGCGAGTTTGATAATATAATACGTGGCACATTGAAGAAAGATGAACCTCGACACGCTGTAATTCTAAAGCCAAAGCTTCAAAACCAACTTACCCCATGCGCAGCGAGTTTGATAATATAATACGTGTCACATCGGAGAAAGGCGAACCTTGACACGCTGTAAATCTAAAACCTAAGCTTCATAACCAACTTGCGCCATGCGCAGCGAGTTTGATAATAAAATACGGGGAACATCAAAGGAAGGCGAATAAAAGCGAGAAAAAAAATTAAAACCCAAAGCGCCCCAAATCCACCTACCCAGCGTGCAGCAAGTTCAATAATAAAATACATGGCACATCTAAGAAAGGAACCTTGACACGCTGTAATTCTAAAAACAAAGCTTTCAAACCGATATACCCCATGCGCAGCGAGTTCAATAATAAAATACGTAGCACATCGGAGGAAGGCAAACCTCGACACGCTGTAAATCTAAAACCTAAGCTTCAAACCCACATACCATATGCGCAGCGAGTTTGATAATATAATACGTGGCACATTGAAGAAAGGCGAACCTCGACACGCTGTAAATCTATAACCTAAGCTTCAAAACCAACTTACCCTATGCGCAGCGAGTTTGATAATATAATACGTGGCACATTGAAGAAAGATGAACCTCGACACGCTGTAATTCTAAAGCCAAAGCTTCAAAACCAACTTACCCCATGCGCAGCGAGTTTGATAATATAATACGTGTCACATCGGAGAAAGGCGAACCTTGACACGCTGTAAATCTAAAACCTAAGCTTCATAACCAACTTGCGCCATGCGCAGCGAGTTTGATAATAAAATACGGGGAACATCAAAGGAAGGCGAATAAAAGCGAGAAAAAAAATTAAAACCCAAAGCGCCCCAAATCCACCTACCCAGCGTGCAGCGAGTTCAACAATAAAATACGTAGCACATCGGAGAAAGGCGAACCTCGACACGCTGTAAATCTATAACCTAAGCTTCAAAACCAACTTACCCCATGCGCAGCGAGTTTCATAATAAAATACGTGTCACATCGAAGAAAGGCGAACCTGGACACGCTGTAATTCTAAAACCAAAGCTTCCAAACCGATATACCCCACGGGCAGCAAGTTTCATAATAAAATACGTGTCACATCGGAGAAGGCGAACATGACACGCTGTAAATCTAAAACCTAAGCTTCAAAACCAACTTACGCGATGCGCAGCGAGTTGGATAATAAAATACGGGGAACATCAAAGGAAGGCGAATAAAAGCGAGAAAAAAAATTAAAACCCAAAGCGCCCAAATCCACCTACCCTACATGCAGCGAGTTTCATAATAAAATACGTGTCACATCGGAGAAAGGCGTACCTCGACACGCTGTAAATCTATAACCTAAGCTTCAAAACCAACTTACCCCATGCGCAGCGAGTTTGATAATATAATACGTGGCACATTGAAGAAAGGCGAACCTCGACACGCTGTAATTCTAAAACCAAAGCTTCCAAACCGATATACCCCACGGGCAGCAAGTTTCATGGCACATCGGAGAAAGGCGAGCGAGAGCGAGAAAAAATTGAAACCCGAAGCGCCCCAAACCCACCTACCCTACGTGCTGCGAGTTCAATAATAAAATCCGTAGCACATCGGAGGAAGGCGGGGAACACCAAAGGAAGGGGTGTAAAAGCGAGAAAAAAAATTAAAACCCAAAGCGCCCCAAATCCACCTACCCAGCGTGCAGCAAGTTCAATAATAAAATACATGGCACATCTAAGAAAGGAACCTTGACACGCTGTAATTCTAAAAACAAAGCTTTCAAACCGATATACCCCATGCGCAGCGAGTTCAATAATAAAATACGTAGCACATCGGAGGAAGGCAAACCTCGACACGCTGTAAATCTAAAACCTAAGCTTCAAACCCACATACCATATGCGCAGCGAGTTTGATAATAAAACACGGGGAACATCAAAGGATGGCGAGTAAAAGCGAGAAAAAAATTAAAACCTAATGCGCCCCAATCCACCTACGCAACGTGCAGCGAGTACAATAATAAAATACGTAGCACATCGAAAGAGGGCGAACCTTGACACGCTGTAAATCTAAAACCTTAGCTTCAAAACCATCTTACCCCATGGGCAGGGAGTTTGATAATATAATACGTGGCACATCGAAGAAAGGCGAACGAGTGCGAGAAAAAAATTGAAACCCAAAGCGCCCAAATCTACCTACCCTACATGCAGCGAGTTCAATAATACAATACGTAGCACATCTGAGGAAGTCGAACCTCGACACGCTGTAAATCTAAAACCAAAGCTTCCAAACCAACTTACCCCATGCGCAGCGAGTTTGATAATATAATACGTGGCACATCGAAGAATGGCGAACCTCGACACGCTGTAATTCTAAAACCAAAGCTTCCAAACCGATATACCCCACGGGCAGCGAGTTTGATAATAAAATACGTGTCACATCGGAGAAAGGCGAACCTCGACACGCTGTAAATCTAAATAAAACCTAAGCTTCAAAACCAACTTACCCCATGCGCAGCGAGTTTGATAATATAATGCGTGGCACATCGAAGAAAGGCGAACCTCGACATGCTGTAATTCTAAAACCAAAGCTTCCAAACCGATATACCCCACGGGCAGCAAGTTTCATGGCACATCGGAGAAAGGCGAGCGAGAGCGAGAAAAAAATTGAAACCCGAAGCGCCCCAAACCCACCTACCCTACGTGCTGCGAGTTCAATAATAAAATCCGTAGCACATCGGAGGAAGGCGAACCTCGACACGCTGTAAATCTAAAACCAAAGCTTCCAAACCAACTTACCCCATGCGCAGCGAGTTTGATAATAGAATACGTGGCACACCGAAAAAAGGCGAGCGAGAGCGAGAAAAAAATTTTAAAGATCGATAAATAGATAATCGACAGTCATGCTCCTTAAAAGCACACATATACTACTATATAAGCTACTAATCACTACCTATATTATTTACAATACATTATTCAAATTTTACGTAGCATTTAAGCGCGAGATTGATCAAGTAAGCATAAGACGCAAGGAGTAGTTCGAACAGTTTCGACTCTGAATTTAAATTTTGGTTCGTTCGAGTATATAAAATCATAACACATATGTATTTTTACGCTTGACTATGTATACGCTACACGCATCGTACGACGATGAGTAAGCCGCCTATGCGCTATGTTATCTGCTTTTTTCCCACACATGACAGTCATCGATAGTCGATATATCCATCAGTCACCTACGTCACGCACGGCTCGCATAAGAACGAAGACTGTCGTCGACCAAGACATTTTTCGATTTTGAAAAAATATTTTGCTTGTTTTTTGATGAAATAATTTATACAATATATTCAACAACAGTGTATCTAAAGAGCATTAGAACTTAATTGTCAAACATTTTGAAAAAAGTAGGACAATAAAAAACGATATCGATTTGCTGTAAAAATTTTAAATTGTTTTAATGACTAGTTTTCGAGCTAAAAATCAAAAACTAAAATCATGGGTTTTCTCTGTCGTACGATTAAGTGAGTAAATAGCATATTGTGTACCAAGGGGGCGTAAAGTAGGCCGGGCAAAAAAAAAATTCGAAACGCCTGCTGAAGTATCAAGATGCGGTTCAATTTTTTCTGCCCGCTAAAATTTTTGTTTGCCCGCCGGTCTGAAGTCCCGCTAAATAGGTCGAAAAAACGCGAAAATCGTGTTTGTGTTACAAAAAAGGCTTTAATTAAGTTGAAATTTTGGGGATATATCTCTTTTCATCACCTTGGCTAGGTTCTTTTTGCAGCTTAAAAAACCGTTTAGTTTAAAAGATAGTAGGATTCAAATTCTTTGTTTCTCCTCCAGTATACCCTGTATAACTGAAAATTACTATTTTTGTTAAACCTTATACTCGCTAACCAAGGTTCAGAATGTTTTGAGAAAATTCATGATTTTATGAGGTATTAAAAATAATAATGGTTTTTAAAATATTATACGGTTAAAATTTTTTCAAAAATTAAATGATTTGATATTGTAACAAGTGCTTCTCTTGTCTATATCTATATCTATAATTACTCTTTGGTAAAATAATTAAGATTAAAGTATTTTGAATATCATCAATATACTGTTGTTACGAGTGAAGAGTGCTAGGAAAAAGTGACGGACCCCGGGCTTGAACCGAGATACTCTGGCTTGCAAGGCAGACGTTCTGTCGTCGCGCCATGGCCGCCACCACATTGCACTCTTCTACTTGCTTTCTTATAGTAATTAGACACATGTGACGTGAATCCACACGTGACACTGTATATTTGAATAATATTTTATTTACTGGAACTATAAATTTTGTTGGAGGAAGCTACGTGCGAAAGAATTGATAGCGGTTTTTATTGTTGATGAATAAATGTTCTAATAATAAAAACTTATTATTAGAAAATTATATTTCTGAGGTGAATCTACGCGTTGATATGCAAAGATTACAATCTATATTAAAATATTAATTTTTACAAAACATTTTAACGATATACAGGAATTTTTATAAAAGGCATTGTTTTCTTTAATAGAGAATTTTAACATTATGTAGAAGATTTTGTTTCATTTTATTTATGTCTTGTAATTTTGATTACAGGCTCATGTAAGGTTATAGATAATGGTTATACATTACCAATAACTTTGATTACAAGAGCGGATATCCTGCAAAAGATGAAGAAATATGAACTAGCATACGAGGATTTGAAAACATTACTTAATCTTGATGTTCCCTTTCTTAAAAGGTAAATAATACAATTTAATAATAAAGTATTAATTTTAAATCTTACTGTTATAATTAGTTATACATTATATTTTTATATATTTTTCTTTTCTTTATTCTCATTCACTTTCTTTATCTTTTAGTGTTTGGCCTTGTGTGTGTGTGTGTGTGTGTGTGTGTGTGACCATGTCTATACTGCGTAACGGTTTGCGTAGTGTGTATCTCCATTCATGCTTGTGTGTGTGACAGTATGTCTGTTCATGTAGTGTTCTTCCTTCGCTCTTCTCTTTTCTCTCCTCGTTCTGCTGCTTGTTTTCTCACTTTCTTTTACCTTAATTCTGCTCTTAGTTCCTCTTTTTTCTCTTTGTCCTCTTCCTCTTTTTCATATGCCAGCTACTTTTTCTCTTTCTCTCTTTGCTCTTTTCCTTTTTTTCAGCTTTCTCTGACTCCTGTCTTTTTTTCTCTTTTCTCTGTCTTGTCTGCTCCTCTCTCCCTGCACTCTCATCTCGCACAACATCGCTTTCCAGCTTTCTATTACTGACTCCTCTTCCGCTTCTTCTTCTGTGACTTCCCTTGAGCCTCCTTCTTTCCTGTTCAATTTAAACCATTCCTCTTCAATTTTTATAGCTTTCTTTTCCAGTCTCACCTTGGAGAGACTCCATCTCCTTTTTCTATTTTCTTTTCTTCCAGCTTTTTGCTCTTTTAACTAGATGAAATCTGTCCTCCCTTTCTCTGATACTCAGTCACTTATCTTATTATATAAAAAAATGTTCTTCTTTTGCCACCCGTCTCGATTTCCACAATTGTCCTCAACATATTTTCATTTACTTCTCTGTCCACTATCTTTCTCCGATTTTTTTCTTAATCCACTCTCTCACGTCTATCTGACTTCAACATAAACTTTTCCCGATGAACAACGACTTTTTATGTCTCTTTCTCTCTTTCTTGTATCATTTTGATTCTTCCTCACTTGCTTCTGCTGTAGACTCTCTTCTCTTTCTTTCTTGCGTACCTGTCTCTGTTAACTTTTCTTCCAAACTCTCGATTCTCTTTTTCTCAGATCTCTGACTTCCCCGTCCTTAATCTTAAGTTCTTACCGAAATTTCTCTTTTCCTTTTTTTTTCCTCCTTCTGCCCCAGCTTGCTAAGTTTAACGCATTTTCAACATCCAGTGTAACAATAGCATAGTACTTCTTGGATACTTCTTTCCATCTCTTCCTTTCTATTGCAGTTCTAGCGGTCCGCTAGTCCACCTGGTTTTTTAATGACTTGATCTATTCTAACGCCGATTAATCGCTCTAAAATCTTGACCGGGGTTTCCAGCATGCAGAGTAGTCTGTATGTCAGTCTGTATGAGGCAGCTTCTCCAGGTGGCTTCTTTCCTTTTGGTAGAAAGTACTAGGCGTTGATTTATCCAGTTCTTAGGAAATGCCAGCTCATTAGGTTAGATCTTGATCCTTTGAGCCGCCATGCATATTAAAATACTTCCGTTTTAAAAACTACTTGAACATATAAATTTGTAATTAATCATATTAGGGCTTAGAGACCTATCAGCAAATAATTAATATATAACAATTTCTTATTCTATTGTCTACTGTATATAAGTATTTATATGTATATAGCAAAACCATGTCTGTTCCATCCATACAAACTAACACTTCCTGCACTCGCAATGATTTTTTGTGGATAGAGTTTATAATACAAATTGCTCGCATTCGTCAAAAAAAAGGAATTAGTCATTGTTTGCTGTCGGGCTTTACTGATTGTGACCTCACCTTGTGCCGTAGTTCTTATTATTCGATTTCAATATACTTTAAATCAATCAAAATCAAATTATTAATTATTCCTTATTCTGTAAGTGACCTCGGAACAAAGAGTATTTAGTGATTATATTATTAAAAAACTTCATATCATAAAATATTGTACGAAAAAGTGTCGGTCATCTTACTGATTCTCACTTTCATCGTCGCCTCCACCTTGCGCCGTAGTTCGCATTGTTTAAATTACATTCATTGGTATACATATTAAGGCGCTTGTAAATATACAGTTTTATAATACGCACGTTGGAGTACCGCGTTTATGTGCGATTAATGAGTTAATGTGCGATCAATCAGTATATGTACTTATTATTCATGATCCAAAAATCTTTTTGAGGTGAGGAAAACCAGAACATGTTGACCAATCAGCGTGGCTCTGAAATCCCCTATACAAATTTTTTGCTCTTTTTAAAAAATGGTTACTTGACCATCGCAGCAATCAAACACCAAGAGCCTAACCTAATCATCCATACGCAAACCTTTTGGTTAATTCACAATCTCTTAGCTACTTCAAGCTCAGCACGTGTACTGCTTACTAAGCAATTTTTGTCCTGATATTTTTAGCTTAAAGAAGCTGCTTTAGGAAACCAAGTCATTAAACATCTTAATAAAGCCTGCTACCGTATCAACCTTAATGGAACTTCCAAGGTCGACACCATAGCTTCGTTCTAATTAGAACAAATCTAGACAAAAATCCCGGGTGCACAACATTCGCCATCATTCTACCCGAGAATTGGCCACTAATCTCAGCTGGCTCTCAGTAGCCAATTTTCTTACTTGATTCATGCCTATTTATTCAGTTATCACGCTCGTCGATACGGATTTTTTCAGTAATTGAATTTTCACAGGAAAGAATAAGTTGAATATCACGATATTTATACAGAAAGTAGTTCCTATCATAATTCATCAACATGATTTCGTTAAGAAGTTCTATAGTTCAGTTTTTGAGTTATAATGGTTTAAAAATTTGCACTTTTTGGTCTAACAAACGGTAATCTAAACTCTCTGCGGTATGGAGATAAATAATTTTATTCTCTTTAAGGTACGTATTCAGTGTGCGGGGTAGGTGGGGGGCTGTGGTGGGGCATACAAATTTTTAAGAATACTAGAATTAGAACAGCGCGCTTCGCGCGCCGCAATTTACGTCATGTTTTATTATTGAATTCATTAAAAATAAGAAATACATAATACTAAATATTATTTGAAAAATCATGAATATTTATGAATATAATTCTTTGTAAACGTAGTTTTTGACATTCGAGTTTTCTCTTTCATGATCACCAAGCTAAACTACGAGGGAATCCCAAGATCGAACTCTAGACATGGCAACATATAGTTGTCCGTGATTAAAAACATTTCTTCGTAAATCTATACCAATTTTATCAAATGTTTGACCCTGTGATTTATTTATTGTCATTGCAAAAGCTAATTTGACAGGGAATTGTCTTCTTTTGAAACTGAAAGGAAATTCACTTTCACAATATAAAGTTATACGATTAACACAAACAATGTTATTAGATCTATCACCTGTTAAATTTAAACATTTGAGTAAATGATTCGAAAAGTCAATAATGCGTAGTCTAGTACCGTTACATAAACTCTCATTTATACTAATATTTCTTATTAGCATAATAATGCAGTTTTTTCTCAGACATAGTTCATAGGGGGGAAGTGAAGGAGGATTTAAGGTATTCAAATATTCTGGTGTAAGCACTTCATCCATGTCATCACCATTATTACAATTTTCAGTACTGTCAATACCAGTATATCTACGTTCTGTCTTTGAATCAAGTAAATTAGTAACCTTCTTATTAATTTCATCTACATCAATATTTCGTGGTGCCAAAATAGCGCTTTTACCAATTTCTGTAAATTTTTGTTCACTTATTAATTGACCAAATACATTTTGAACTAAATCATGATTTCTTTCAAGAATACAAGTTTCAGGAAGGCTCAAATTATCATTCTCATCATTTAAAATCCCATCACCTACATCTAGTAAGAATTTCGCAAACTCAACTTCATTTGCCCGAACTCTCATATTTTGTGTAAGAGAGTATTTAATAAAATGTGTCCATAATTGACTATATTTAATAGAAAGATTCAATATTTCAGCACGGGTTCTCCTGACTTTAATAGGAAGAAGTTGCCTAAAATCTCCACCTAATATCATGATTTTACCACCTAAAAGGTAAATCATTGTTCATAATATCTTGTAAAGTTCTATTAACTATTTCCAAAGCATATCGTGGTGCCATTGTAGCTTCATCCCAAATAAATACTGAAGTTTCTTTAAGAAATTGGCATTCTTTTGATTGTAATTTAAAACTCGAAGAAGAATCGTGAAACATAGGAACTGGTAAACCAAATGTTTTATGCACTGTTTTTCCATTAGGAAGCAAAGTTGCTGCAATTCCAGTAAAAGCCATTGAACATACTTTTATACTTTGCACTGATAACAAATGATAAATCGTTGTGTAGATAAACGTTTTTCCAGATCCTCCTAGACCATCAATATATATACACTTATTTTGTTCATGACAATTTGAATTAGCTGCATGAAGAACATAATCAACAATTTTTTTGTTGATTGTTTTATTGTTCATACTGCTGTTCGCCGATTTCTCTCATTTGTACTTTGTCATTCTCTTCCGGCAAAATAATATCAATTTCTACTGACTGGTCTATCGTAGGAAAATCAGCCAGACTTTTCATTTATTAATGAACTATTAATATGAGCATACGACATTTGGTGGCTTACTATGACATCATTATTTCGTGAAAAATCTTCGGACAAAGAATCTTTGAATTCATCCCATAATTCTTCTGGATGCAATGGCTGACAATGTATGAGATATGTACAAATAGTCGACGTAGTCGTTGATTTCATCGTGATTGATAACTCTTTCCTCATGATGTAAGCAGGCTAGTCGGGGTGGTCTAAAAAAGGTCGGTGAAGAGAAGGAGGCACGTGTGCTTGTTGCGACATGCAGCCCGCTGGTGTCAGTGGAGTTCGCTCCTTTGAGAGCGGAGTGATGAAGAGGCCTGCTGTAGAGCAGGCGGCGAGGAGGCAGGCAGGCCGAAAGGGCCTGCTGAGGCTACAGTCCTTGGCTTCTTCGTTGCCTAGAGAGCGGACACTGCTCGGACCTCTCTAGGTCGACTCTTGGATCGAGTCTGGACGAGGGGGGGGCCGCCCAACCCGGTGTAGGTTGCACCACCCAATTTACAAAGGGGAAAGTGGGGAGTCTTATCCTTTTGTTATTACGGGGCCTATCCGAAACAGGGATCGGTCCACTCAAAAATGACTAGAGGGCGCATAGCGCTTTAGTCGGAGATCGTGAGATCAAACGCCACCGAGGCCATGGGTCCCGGAGGAGTCTTCTCCTTGACCAAGGGTGCTCTCCCTAGGGGGAGTAGCATTGGAACCTTGAGGATCTCATTAGAGGTGATCTTCGGTTTGCGACGCTGTCCTGGGAGTCTGGGAGCAGTTGGCCTTCGCTTCGTCGGCGACAGTTTCCTTGGTGGCGGCCTCCTCTTACGAGGAGAGATGGTGATGCTCCTGCGTCGTGCTGTTCGCGCAGACTGCCTGGCCGCTATTTCCGACTGACGATTTGTAACTGCGTTGTCGGATTTGTGGGTGCTGGAGTCGGGGTTGTCCGATGGTAGAGACGAATGTCCTGGAGCTCTGGATCAGTCGTGGGCTGCACAGGGATATCTATCAGCTGTAGATGTTCGGGCCATTCGGCGTTCAACACGTCGGATGATGATCCTGGGGTGTGTGGCCTTGACCCAGGCGGTGGAGTGGCGGGCGGTGGCAGATCCGTCTGAGCACTGCTGTGTCGGCGATCTGGTGTGGGATCGGTCTGGGCGGCGGCGTCGGCAGTGGGAGGCTTCCGATGCTGGCGTCGCTCTGAGATGAGCGCTCGGTTGGACTCGGCAAGCAACAGGTGCAGCAAGTTGCGCTCGGCCCTCAGCTCCTGAAGAGTTTCAAAGGTCGGCATCCATGTGCGCCGAATTAGCGCTGAGAAGTGCTGATTAGGAAAGGGGGAAAAGAAGTACACGAAGTATTTTCTTTTTAAAACAAAAATCAGATTTATTGTGCTAGAGTGTACTGTGCAAGTAGCCTAGGCTCCGTTGCTGCCACTCAGACACGGTCTGATGCGGGGTGGGAGAGGTGCCTCGGCCTGGAAACCGGCCCGCTTATATGCCCTCCAAGGCGCTGCTCCTCTTTGGGGATTACGGCAGCCGCCTGGCGGCCGCGCGTGGTACTAGCGGCGCTGTGGGCGCGCCGCGGCGCTGTCGAGCGGGTTGCCGGCATCCAGGGGCTTGTGCAAGAGAGCCTGCGGGTGGGTTATAACACTCATTCTGTTCAGTTAATACCACATTTGCAGCATCATGCCCTTTATAAATATATTTATGCATGTATTTTACAGGTCTGATACTTGATACTGCTTCCACATTAATATGGCAATTTAACATTTCTAAAAGTGTTGGACAATATGGAACAACCCTATCTGTTGTCAACTATTCGACCATTTGATTGTTCATGAGTAGTGCCATTATTCCTTCTACGATAATAAGGATAACCATTCTCATCCATTACTGTTTCATTTTGAAAATTTTTTGGAAAACGTTTGGAACATTTATCATCAACCATGCACCAGTCACCGCATGGTCCATGCATCATATTTTTCATTACGATCTCATGAAGTCGGGGATTATCTGCTGCATTAGGTATTTCAGCTGATATAAATCTGTCAACAATTTCAGGAGTAGTTATTTTGAAACCATGTTTCAATGTTATCAATAAATGCATATGTGGTAAACCCCTTTTTTGAAACTCAATGCTACCTCACCAAAATATTTTTTTTTTATTACAAAGTCTAACAAACGTTGTTTTTTCAAATCAAAAATTCTAGCACAAAGATCTGGCCGATCAGCAGCTTGTTGATGAGGAAGAAGAATTTCTTCAACTTCTTTCCACTTCGGATTGCAGGTCATGGTTAGAAAAAGACATGGTTTACCTTTTTCGTTAACTATAGCCATTGCATCTTGATAACATTGTTGCATATGACGAGGTGAACCTATGAACGTTGATGGTAAAATAATTGTTTTACCTATTCGAGCATCATCATAAGCAGCAGCATTTTCCATATAATCATGTAAACCTTTATACGTATCTGCTCGTATTTCTTTTTGATGGCCTCTGATGTATTGAATTCTATCTTTTTCTATTTTTACATAAAAATCTATAATCCATTGCTGAAACAGTCTTCGACCCATGAGAAATTGATTAAATTCGTGATTTCTTATTGCCATTTTATATCTAATGTAAGACAATCTCGTTACACGTTTATTGTTTGAATTACCTACTCGCATTAAATTCCTATGCCACCCTTGTGTACCATAAAGATAAAACAGGGGATAGATCCACGACTCAACATTAAGATCCATTGTGCTAATACACTGCAAGTTTTTGGTATTTTTATTACGAATCATAACATAAGACTCAGGAATTTCTCCATCAGCTGTTGTTGAAAAATTAGCTGCTACTTCATTTACGCGTTGAAAATTATATCTCCTTCTATCTGATCCTGGTTTAAGAGAAAAAAGTAATTGCAACTCTTAAGGAGCATCGCTATCATTTACTGATGATTGATTTTCCATTTCTTCCTTCATCATTGCATAAGATTGAGAAAATATATTATTTTCTCTAATTACTCTATCTAGTATTGTAATGACATCATGATTAATTGATGGACATTCAATTAATCGAAAACGTACTGCCTCTTCTGGATCTATAATACAAAGTTGCCCATAAGCAGGGTTTTCATTAACCTCTGGAAACAATGCTGTATTAATTTGATGATAAATTTGTCCTTGGATTTTAAAACAAAATGGTCCAGGACGTCTATTTTGAAAATTAAATAAATTCGCGTTGAATGATGCAAACGCTAAGGAATTATTAACTTCGAATGTTTTGAAAAAAAGTATTTGAATACGGGTGCGAGTTATTAAACATACTTACAAGTTCATCAGGAAACGCAGGTGCAGGGTCTAAAACTACCGATCCATGTCCACAACAATCGCTGAAAGATAATCCTTTGTTTGAGATTTTTTCTGAACTAAAGTGTTACAGTGCTTGCACAAAATGTTCATTTGTCCTAAATAATCTTCTTCAATTACTAAAGGTTAAGGTTGTTGTTCAACATCTCTAAGTCTATCCATAACATTATTGCGAGCTGCTTGACATCGGCGACGTTGAAGTTCAGCATGACGTTCTCGTCGATTTCTTTGATAAATAATATTTTCTTCAGGCGTACGTAAATTTCGGCGAGGCATATTTATTAACGAATAATTCAAGGGCAAATAAAAATAATGAATATGACAGCCAATATAATATACTTAGTAATAATTTAAAAAACAAATATGAAATCAAATTATGGTGGAAGTTAAGATAAAATTTTGTTGCATATATCTGAATGTTATCGTTCAGGTTGTTTTTTCGTTATGAAGGTTGTGGTAAATAGATTGAGGTTGATGTTCGTTATTGAGTTTGAGGTTAATGTTCAGGTTAATTTTCGTTTTAAAGGTTGAGGTTGATGCTGAAGTTACAGTAAAGTAATAATGTGAATTACAGTTTATGATAAAGGTTAAGGTTAAGTTTAAGTTGGAATTAAAAAATTTTAAAAAGTTATGTAATTTACAAAATGCTTTATTAATACTAATAATCAAAAATACAATATATATATATATATATATATATATATATATATATATATATATATATATATATATATATAAAATCTGGTTTAAGTACTATTATCTTGAGCACAAATTCCAATTTTTTACTGGAATGTAGTCCTGAACGTAAACCTGAAACACAAAAATCATTATATATTATAATTTATGGCATGGGAATATATGAAATTGTGATGGTTTAACCCAGTGCGGTAAAAGGGTCCCATAGTCAATTAAAAATTCAAATTTTGCGCCACAAACTATTGTTGCATTATATTGCAAACTAATGTTATTATTGCAGAGTTTCAAATTATTATAATTATCAGCATCAACACATGAAAAAATGTTCAATTTAAAGAAAACTTTAAATGTAATAACCCCACCTCCCGCATTCTGATAATAAACCAGGTATTGTATATATAAGTGAATATATGCAGAAAGAGAGCATATGAAATAAAAGCCTTTTCAAATCATTCAGTGTAAAAAGAATACATTTTAAAAGTATAATCAACCAAATTCGAAGCAATGAAGGCACACCAAAATATTTAAAAAAGCGCTGACTTGATATGCTCTCCCTCTACATGTCTCAGATAGTTAATGAAAAAGCTGGTTAGCTTTCAGAGAGCAGAAGGTAGTGTTTGTGCAAAATCTATGAGTGCGCGGGCGTGATTTATGACTGTACCTTCTGCTCTCTAAAAGCTAACCAGCTTTTGTATATACAATAGTGTACGTGCAGAGAGAGGTTAAGAGAGAGCATATCAAATTGAAGCTTTTTTCAGTCACTCAGTGTATTGCTATTGCTTCAAATGCTTAATTTGACTTGGAAAGTGGATTTTGTCCACACTGAGTGATTGAAAAAAGTTAAAACTTGATAGGCTCCCCTTCTGCATGTGCCAGATGATAAATACAAAAGCTAGTTAGCTTTCAGAGTGCTGAAGTAGAGATCAGTCATAAATCACGCTCGAGCGCTCATAGATTCTGCACAAACACTACCTTCTGCTCTCTGAAAGCTAACCAGCTTTTTTATTAACCATCTGACACATTCAAAGGGAGAGCATATAAAGTTTTAACTATTTTCAATCACTCAGTGTGAAGAAAAACCACTTTGAAAGTAAAAGTAAGCACATTTGGAGCAATAGCTATACACTGAGTGATTAAAAAAAGCTTCAACTTGATATACTCTCCCTCAGTACGTAGACTATTGTATACACAAAAGCTAGTTAGCTTTCAGAGTGCTGAAGGTAGAGTTCAGTCATAAATCACGCTCGAGCGCTCTTAGATTCTGCACAAACACTACCTTCTGCTCTCTGAAAGCTAACCAGCTTTTTTATTAACCATCTGACACATGCAGAGGGAGAGCATATCAAGTTTTAACTATTTTCAATCACTCAGTGTGAAGAAAAACTACTTTGAAAGTAAAATTATGCACAGTTCAATGGATATGCTGTCCTTCTACAACTCTCCTAAATCATTTAGATTTCTATTTTACCAAGGCGTCCTTCGGCTTGTCCAATTTCTTCGAAAGTAACTTCTTGAGGAAGAACCTCAACTGGTGCATCCATTAGTCGGTGTTGACCATGGTAGGTGACAGATGTGTTGATCTGTATGATGAGCTCGAATGCAATGAAGCCTTCTTGCCTCCGTGTCTGCGTCAGCACAATTGCCTTACTTTTGGCTCCGTCAAGACAAACAATCTGCAAAAATTAATAATAATAAGTTTTTAAATATGTATACATAAAATAATAATTATAGAGAACATGATAAAATGATACCTAAGAAATATGATTAAAGAAACATAATAAATAAGATTAAATAATGTTATATATGTTTATATTATAACAAAAAAATGTTCTTACACGTCCGATTCTCATTTCATTCTGGTACGCATTGATTAATTCATCTCCCCAGATGAGGCACGTAACTCGCTTTAGCCCGTTTGTCAGCACAAAGGCTATAGCCGGGTTACTATGGTGAAATGGCCCCCTTGGAAAATGTATATATGTTATATACCATTCGATGGGGGATAAAAAAAAACTCCCATAGCCAAATTTTTAGCTCTCTGCCTAGTGCGCATGCGCAGTAACGTCGATAAACGTGTTTTTTTGATTTTATTTTTTTCTGAAGTCCCTATAGGATAAAAATTTTTTTAAAAATTCACATTGGTGTATTTTTATGTCATGAATAACTGCAATTTTTTTGGGATTACATAACCTCAAATATCGGATCTAAAAAAATTATTAAAGTTTTCAATCGATATTTTGACCCCCTTGTTTTTGAGGTGCAACTTTTTAAGTAGACTTTTTTTGTGTACTTTTTCCCGTTATTTACGATGGCACTAACGTTTTTTCCTTAAAAATGGTGGCACAACTCGATTTGAGCCAAAAACTGATTTTTTTGCCATTTTTTCACGTTTTTAGCTGGTTATGTTACAATTTAGTTACTAAAGTGACTCCTTTTGAGTAGTTTTGCATATCTTCCCATGAAAACATAATCAAATGAAATATTTTGTTCGCTCCAAGCCGTATTTTTTATATTATCTTACGTTTTCAATGATGGTCTTATCAGAATTGTGATGTCACCTTATTATAAAACTGATGGCTAATGTTATGTTCTTTTTAAACGTTCTGTGATTGGTCGAAAGTATTGTCTCTGTCGCACTTTTTTGTTTATTGTTTATTTTTATTTATAATAAAAGGTTATGCTTGGCCGCGCGGTTGACGCGGCGGCTGCAATGCAGACGATCTGCGTAGTGAATAGTCAATCATAAAATTAAGAATTATCAGGAGCATAAACAAATAAAGTATTTTGATTTCTTAATTAATTAAACGATGCGCAAACCAATGGCCAACATTGTTTTTTTCAAAACTAATTTTTTTTTTTCTTACAATTGTCTATATAAGGGAGAAAGTACAATACGGCCCGTCCCGTCCCGTACCGACCCCGGGACATACCGTCTGAAATAAGTCACTTTTATATTATTGGCTAATTCTGTTCGATAACCCAATCGACGGTACAGAATTAGCCAATCCCGTAAAAACAGCTTATTTCAGACGGTATGTCCCGAGGTCGGTACGGGACGACGGACTCAATTGTACTTTCTCCATAATATACTAATACAAGTGAATGGTGAAAACGCTGTTAGTATAAGTTTATAACTTTTAAAGTAAATTAAAATCTAGCAAATAAAAATTGTTTCGATTTTTCTTTTTACTATTTCGGCTTTTGACTGATAATTGATAGCAATACTAGAAAAAATAATAAAGTAGTTAAGTATTTATTTTCAAATACATTGGAGTTAGTTGGAACCGAAGGCTGACGCGGCTACTTTAAATCTTTCTGCTGTTTACTTCAAAACTAACAATCTTGTATATTTAAAGTGAGTACTATATATTTTACATATCTTTTAAAAAAATGAAGATTTAACAAAGTTTTTCAAAAGTTTTGACATCACAGATTATATGCTTTGATATTAGGGTTATATGTATTTCTAATACATATTACACAATAAATTAATATTTTGTTAAATAACTTCTTTAAAATCAAAACCTATTATTAATAGGTTTATAATATATAATATCTAAAATGTTATTTTTATGCCGACACTTTGAGTTTTGAAAAAAATACTGTAACCAACCTACTGATAAATAAAAAATCTCCCATGTATTTATAATAAATACACTTGTATTTTACCGGTATATGCAGAGTAAGACTTATTAATGGGTAGAAAAATAAAATTTTTATTATAAATTCTGTAGTATTAAGAGTAATTGTATCAAAAATAATGACAGATAATATAGTAATATAATAATATGATATAATAATATAATAATGTAATAATAATAACAGATAATTATTAGACCTTTTTATACGCTAAATAAGAAAAACATGTTGTGTACGTTATTAAATTCTTGCATAAAATCAAAAGTTTAAACCAACATTAAATTATAAACTGTTTTAGTACTCGCATAAAGATCCGATCTTATCCTAAAACAAAAATAGCAATCAGATTTTAAATCAATAAGCTAACAAAAAAGTAATTAATAAAAATGAATTTTCAATCCTATAGATATAGATATACGTACAATGCATGTAAGGGGAACGAGTCTTTATCTATTTAACTTAACCAATTTAGGCTAATCACATAAAGTAAAATGAGAAATTAGTTAAACATAAAGTTGTTGAAACTATTAACTAAATAAAATTAAGAAGGAAAAACATTTGAATAAAATATGACAATAAACTTTTGCTAGAAACGGATTTGACGATTGATGAGTTGCATGTTTTGATGTAATGCGGTATATTAATTATACAAGTATGATTAAATTGATAAAATATAGAAAGTCTTGAACAATAATTAATTTGTTTATGTATAAAATACTGTCAAATTAATAAAAAATGCACATAAATATCTGCATATGACTATATATGATGTGATTTTTACTATAGTTAATTATTATGAGATGAGAAAAAATATTTGGTTTTACATAAAAACAATACATGAGAAATAATAAAAATGAAAAATAGAACTAATAGGATGCGAACTTATTAATTGTCAATTAACTTTTAAGTTAAAAAAATGTAAAATGAATAAAGTAAACACAAGCTAACCTATGCTTTAAACACATACGTATATGAAACATCATTAAAAACAATATTATTTATTTATTTTAAAATACACTATTATTCATGCCTAGATACAAGAACATATTTTTACAAAAAAACAAATTGAATATAATAATTTCATAGGTTTGTTGATTTTATAAAATCACTAGGTGCAAGCACTTCAATACAGTTTTTACGACAAAAAAAAATTATTTGCTTAAAAAACTTATAAATGAAATACAACTTATTTCACTTTTACTAGGCAATATTATTTTTTTACTTTTCATGTAAAGCTACTGAGAAAACTGGATTATACAAGAACTTAGATTATAATATTTTTGTAATATTTATTATTCATTCTAGTTTTTAATTTAAAAAAAGGCAAACAATTTTTTTAGATTTTTAAAAACTAACTAACAGCATTTTTAAATGTATTGTAAAATATTTATATTTTATTATTTCAGAAGTGATCTTC
Organism: Nasonia vitripennis; assembly: GCF_009193385.2. Classification (NCBI taxonomy): domain Eukaryota; kingdom Metazoa; phylum Arthropoda; class Insecta; order Hymenoptera; family Pteromalidae; genus Nasonia; species Nasonia vitripennis. The sequence continues at coordinate 720,136 of NW_022279659.1, forward strand.
TTGTCTAATGGTTAAATAAATATGGCATCTAATAGTAATGAAGAGTCAGATAACATCAGGAAACGCGATGATCGAAGATGTGCCATGTGTAATATTTATATTAGAAAATCAATTGGTCGAGAAAAGGAAATCGAATCTGAAGTTGAAATCGAATATGCTAAACAATTATCAAATAAAGATATTTACATCCATGATGTAATTTGTGAATCATGTAGAAAGCGATTAGCCAAATACATATCAAGCTCTAAACCTAAAAAGGTTAATGTTCCAGCAACTGCTTCGTCTCAAGATTCAAATGTTTCTGAATCATTTTCTCAGCTAACTGTCACTTCATCATCTCAGGAAAGTACACAATCATCTGTATACACAATAAAGGAACAAAAAGTACGAGCAACCACGGAATTACTTTTTCAAAGGACGATTGCGACACATAAATATTGCTTTGTTTGTGGGTACCAAAAACAGACTAATAATATATTAGTTCCTTTAGAGGCCCGAATTCAAGTTTATAGTAAAATGAATGTTTTTATTCCACATGGCAATAGATGCTGTTGCACACATTTAATTAAAAAAAGATTTTATGAAGATGAACTAAATAAAATTAATATTTTTTCCACTACAAGTACGGTATATATTGATGAATTACTACAATTTTTGAGTCAATTATCAATGAAAGCAGACGAAACTTTATTAGATACAGTAGCTGAATTTTCCATGCCTGAAAAAAAATTGAAAGTTTTTACGGGATTAACGTGGGAAAATATTAATTATCTTAAAGATCAACTCACTTCTCTGAAGAATTCCTGTGTAAGGACAGCGACACAAGCCATTGTCATATTTTTATTCAAAATGCGCTCTGGGAATTCTAACTCGCTCATCTCTACAATATTTGACATTGAAAGCGAACAACAAGTATCTCGTTTTTGTCAATCAGTATTATTATCTTTCGAAAAAGATTTACTACCAAAACACTTTGGATTAGAAAATGTAGACAGAAATGAATTGATTGAAAATCAAACTTCTAATATGGCAAAGAAATTACATCCTGGTAAACAACTTATTTTGATTGCTGATGGTACTTATATAAGGCATGAAAAAAGCTCTAATAACGAGTACCAAAGAAAATCTTATTGAGGCCAAAAAAAAGTTCCTCTGACTAAACCATTTACTATATGTACTACTAATGGTTATGTTGTTGACCAGTTAGGTCCATATCTTGCAAATAAAAATGATGCTACAATACTGATTGAAATATTGGAAGAGAAGCAGAATATTTTACAGAAACTTCTTCGCCAAGGGGACATTTTTATACTGGATAGAGGTTTCAGGGACATTAAACAAAAATTAGAAAATATGGGTTATATTGTTTTGCTGCCTGCACTCAAAGGTTCAAAATCTCAACTTTCTACGCAAGAATCAAATGAAACAAGATTCACGACAAAACTGCGATGGGTTGTTGAAGCAGTGCACGGAGTTCAAAAGAAAAAATATAGGTTATTAGATCACAAACTTGATAATACAATGGTGAAAAATACTGGATCTTATTGTAAAATTTCTTGCTACTTAAATAACTTGTTTGGCAAACGCCTAGATTCTGATGAAGACATGCAAGATGAAATATTTAGTGCTATGCAATCTAGAAAAAATGTTGAAAATACATTAGCAGTTTTAGTAGCAGACAAAAGATGGAGTCGTCGGAAACTACCATTTAAAAAATAACTTCGGATGATTTACCAGACTTTCCTGAATTAACAATAAAAGATTTGAAAATTCTGTTTACAGGAACATATCAGCTTAAACAGACAATATCTTACTTAGCGGAAATGCTTGACGCAGATAATAATTTGAAGATTGGATATTCAAAAGAGACTAACAATATTCTCAAACTTGAAGTTCAATCCAGGCATATTAACAGAAAACAATACAAATGTTTCGTTGAGTATAAACCAAATGGTATTGGTTATTCTAGCATCTTAAGACACTGTTGTGATTGTGCTAACGGTAACCGTACTATAGGATGTTGTGCGCATATTGCTGCCATAATCTATTATCTTTCACATGGAAGATATTTATCAAAAATCATACGACCAGCTGAAATTCTGTCTAAAATGTTTCTTAATGATCAAATTGAAGTGTGTATTGATGAAGATAGTGACAATGATGAGTGAATCATTTTTTCTATTGTGAACATTCGTTATTTTTAAAAAGCTACTTGTATACGTTCCATAATTTATTTTAAATAGCCTATGAAGATAATAAATTATACTTTGTACGAATTGAACATACTTAACTTCAATTCCTTTTTACCTGATAATTATTACTGTCAATAGATTTTGAATAATCAATTAAGTAGAGGCAGATAAGCCAAATATGGCCTTTTTAAGACCACAAGACGCCAAAAGTACCCTCAAACGATCGATTTCAAGGCTATGTTTAGCTAAAAACAGGCTTTTTTGCGTGAAAACCCTTGCATTATGACATTTTTAGGTTAGTTTTGGGTTACATGGTACCAAAAATGGCCTTTTTCGGCGTTAAATCACTCAAATGAGGGCATTTTTAGGTTAAAGAGAAAAGCAGACACTGACAGCGGCGATATTCTTTTTATATATAGAGAGAAACCCTTTATTACCTCAAATTCTGATAAGACCATCATTGAAAACGTAAGATAATATAAAAAATACGGCTTGGAGCGAACAAAATATTTCATTTGATTATGTTTTCATGGGAAGATATGCAAAACTACTCAAAAGGAGTCACTTTAGTAACTAAATTGTAACATAACCAGCTAAAAACGTGAAAAAATGGCAAAAAAATCAGTTTTTGGCTCAAATCGAGTTGTGCCACCATTTTTAAGGAAAAAACGTTAGTGCCATCGTAAAGAACGGGAAAAAGTACACAAAAAAAGTCTACTTAAAAAGTTGCACCTCAAAAACAAGGGGGTCAAAATATCGATTGAAAACTTTAATAATTTTTTTAGATCCGATATTTGAGGTTATGTAATCCCAAAAAAATTGCAGTTATTCATGACATAAAAATACACCAATGTGAATTTTTAAAAAAATTTTTATCCTATAGGGACTTCAGAAAAAAATAAAATCAAAAAAACACGTTTATCGACGTTACTGCGCATGCGCACTAGGCAGAGAGCTAAAAATTTGGCTATGGGAGTTTTTTTTTATCCCCCATCGAATGGTATATAACATATATACATTTTCCAAGGGGGCCATTTCACCATAGTAACCCGGCTATAGCCTTTAAACAAGAAATAAGACTTGACTTGTTTGCGTCCCTCTATGCTCTCCACATAGCCAACAATTTCCCTGAAAATACACATCAAAATTTATGAATAAATTGAAAATGATTTAATTTTTTGAATAGATGATGAACTTACACTGCTGGATCTTTATCCACCATTTCATCAAATAGTTCATTATTCGAGTAGTCGAGCTGGATTTCAGCCTCTGCCATTTTTTGTTTGCTAAAAAAAATCCTTGTTTTTAGATTATTTTATATATTATTATGTTTTTATATTTAAAATTTTTAATGAAATGGCGATCAATGTTTAATAATAGGACATAAAAAAATAATCGCGCTCATTAACGCCCACGTGCGTGTGATAGAAAATAACCTAAAATGCTTCTACGTATATCTCGTGCACGCGCTGCCAGGAAACATTTAAACAATAAAATACTGATACTTAAATCAACATTAAAGGATATTTAACAACATTTTAGTAATATTTACCTGTATAATTTTATGATGAGTCCGAATTTTTTCGATGAAAGCACGAACACGTGTTGGCGATGTTGCTTCAACTGCGCCAAATCGAAAATCAATATGGCACTGCTCACACTGACGTCGTCAAATCTCGTAAAGATGCATGCGCATATGCAACGTCATATGACGGTCACAACCCGATTACAGCACATGATTAAATAATATTTACATATATTTAAATAAAAAACGTTAGATATAGTATTCTTCAAATGTATTTTAATATTTTAATACGACATTAAGACACTATTTTAGAGACTATAGAAACTACTACAGAAATAAAAATCTTACTAACTCGAAATTCAAATTCGACGCATGCGCTCTGTATGAGCCAATCATATCATCGCATTCTTGGCTTCACTTCATCCGGTCATGACTTTTTTATATAGGGAACAATAAAAATTAACGATTTTTACGTTATTTTGTGCGAGTATGGCAAGAGGTGGGGGTGGGGGGAGTATTGCCAAAATAACTATATAGGAATAATATATATATATATATATATATATATATATATATATATATATATATATATATATATATATATATATATATATATATATATATAGATATAGATATAGATATATATTCGGCAGTAGGGGATTATGGAGCCCGGGCTCCATAATTACTTCGTTTATCGGGTATTATGGAGCCAAAGGCTCGATAATCCCGTATGGCTTACAACGCTATAGGGGATTATGGAGCCACCATTTCCACGACTTCTATCATGTTACCCAATTTCCACGACCATTATCAATAGCGACAGGTATTAAGGAAATCAAGACATTGGTGCAAGTCAAGCGAACACCAAATTAGTTTATCAACTCTATCAGACGCATATACAAGTTGACCTGATTTTTACGACTTTCATAAATTACCGAAAATCCAATCTACAATTAGATTACACAACAGATATGTCTGATAAATGTACGACCTGACCTCATTTCCACGACTTCTATCAATAGCGTCAACAATCTGTAGTCGCAATCAATCTGTTGTAAATAATTCAAACCAAAAATCAGTTAACAGAACAGAAATGTGACAAAGGTACAACGTGACCTCATTTCCACGACTTATTTAAATCACGCCCAATATTACTCACAAACAATCTGGTGCAGAGCTACTTACCAAAAACACAATTAACAGAGCACAGATAACCGACAAATGTACTGAGTAACCTCATTTCCACGACTTTTATCAATAATGATAGGTAATTCTCAAAATCCATCTGTTGCAAAGAATCCAATAGAGAAAGGATATGTCTGATAAATTTACGTCGTTAACTCATTTTACCGCTTTTGTCAATCGCGTTAGGTATTATTCGCAAACATTCTGTAGCAAAGAAACCAACCGACAAATCATTTTACGGTACAGATATTACCGAAAAATGTACGAGTACAAAGTCGCCATATTTCCACGACCTTTATCAATTACGCTAACTAATTTTCGCTATCTGTCTGTTGAAATGAAACTAACAAACAAATAAGTTTACAGAACAAGTATGTCTAAAAGATGTACGGCAACAAAACAGAACAGATAAGTAACAAAGGTACGACGTTACCTCAATTTTCAAGACTTTTATAAATTAAGTCGGGTGTAATTCGCAAGAAATCTGTGGCAAAGAAAAAATGGGACGTATTAGTTTACAGAACAGATATGTGACATTTCTATGAATGACAAAAGTCGTGGAAATGCGGTCACATCGTAAATATATCAGACATATCATTTCTGTATACTGATTTTTCGGTTGGTTTCTTTGAAACAGTTAAATTGCGAAAATTAAAGTCATGGGGATGAGGTTAGTTAGTACATTCGTCCGTCATCTGTTCTGTAAACTGAATTGTCGGTAGGTTTCTTCGCAGCAGATTGATCAGCACCAACACCCTACGCGCTTGGTAAAAGTCGTGAAAATGCGGTCATATACGTTCTGTGGGCTAACATGTCCGTTGGTTTCTTTGCAACAGATTGTAGCGAATAATATTTGATTGACAAAAGTCGTTGAAATGCGATTAGGTCGTACATTCGTCCGTCATATGTGTTCTGTAATCTAATATTTTGGGCGGTTTCTTCGCATCAGATTAATTACAATAAACCCGAGACGCGTCTGATACAAGTCTTGGAAATGCGGTCACGTCGTGCATTTATCAGACATATCTTTTCTTTACACTGATTGATCCATTGGTTTCTTTGCAACTCTTTGATTGCGAAAATCAAAGTCGTGGGAATGAGGTTCGTTAGTACATTGGTCCGTCGTATCTGTTTTGTAAACCAACAGTTGGTCGGTTACTTGGTAACTGATTGATTGCAAGAGTATCTGACTCGATGTACTAAAGTTGTAGAAATGAGGTTACGTTGTTTATTGTCCGGTCATATCTGTTCTGTAAACTGAATTGTCGGAAGGTTTCTTCGCAGCAGATTGATCAGAAAAAAGACCCTACGCGCTTTTAAAAGTCGTGAAAATGCGGTCATATATGTTCTGTGAACTAACATGTCGGTTGGTTTCTTTGCAACAGATTGTTTTCGAATAATATCTGACTTGATTAATAAAAGTCGTAGAAATGATGTTACGTTGCATATTTTTCGGTCATATGTTTATTGATAAATAAATATTGAGACATGTGGTTGTTGATGCGGATCGCAAGATAGGTAGTTATAAAAGAAAATCGGGAGGTTGTCGGTTATTTCTCTCAACAGTCGATAATGTCTAGAGTTTTATTTTTTATGTAATTCTACTTGATTGGCAAGGATTAAAGTAGAATAGTTTAGAATAATGATGGCTTCAGAATCAATTATTAGTGTTTTTTATTGGTGGCTCCATAGTCCCTAGTTATTCTTTATTTCATAAATCTTCAATATCTCATGAAAAATTGAATATACATGAAAAAAAAAAACACTAAAAATCAGAGGAATCAGAGGTGGTCATTATACCTATGTATACACTTATTACTTGATGTATACGAGGGCTCCATAAACCCCGATATCGTAATGTATATATATATATATATATATATATATATATATATATATATATAATGAATACAATACCTCGTCTACGTCGTCACTGAAACTTGATAATGGTTTCAACGCTTCCAATGTTTCCTCTAATGGAGACTCATTTTCAGATACTAGTTCACACTCCTCGAAATCGTCGTCAGCGATAGATAGTAGATTGGCGCACAAAGTTACAAAATCATTGAAAGTCATTTCTCCTTTGTCCAGATGGTTCCCGATTAAAGAATTTGGCCAATTACCGATGAAAAGCCAAATGTGAAATTGTTGTCTTATGTGATTTGGGAAACCATTTGAGAAACCAAAATGAATGTTCCAATGGGTATACATTGAGTTAAGTTTTGTTAGACAAGACATTTTACACTATTATCATGCTAATATCAACAATATCTATTAATTACTTTACTCATATAGCATGACTTCACCCACGTAAAAAAACACACATGGGAACCATGTAGGTTCTATATGGTTTCCACATGGTTCCCATTGGGAACCATATGTAATCCACGTGGGCTTTTGCTGTGGGAGCCCACGAGAAACCACGTGGTTCCCACATGGGTCCCACATGATCAATGCTAGTTGTGAATTTCGTACTGTCCGAGACGTACATGGAATTCATGTGGGAACCACATGATTTTTTTATGGTTTCCACATGAGCTTTACATAATTTCTAACACCAGCTATAAATAAATAAATATATTCGAGGTAGCTGAGATCACACGGTTTCCATATGAGTTCTGCATGATTTTAACAAGAATTATAAAGATGTAGAGAAGACGAAATGGAGAAAATATATTTAACAACATTTTATTCGAGAATAAATATGTTTATTAACAATTGTACAAAGTTATAAATATCATAATACGTCTGCACTATTATAATACTGTATTCAAATATAAAATTATCTAAAGTATTTATTAAAATTTAATTATAATATAAATTAGGTAATATTGAAATATAATTAATGTTTTCAATTGTTATAAATACGCAAATCATTTTTATACTATCGATGTTTTTTGCTCGTATTTCATCATCTATAAAGTCGATTTGAAAAATCGAATCATTTATTTGAGCTCTAGTCCGTATCTCTTTACATAGCAAAACTTCTTTATTATTTTCATCGTCAATTACAAAATACAATATTTTTTGGAACGTTCCATCTATCATTTGACAACAACTGTTATTAGAACGTTTGTTACCTTTGTCAGAAGTATAAAGGCAACCGTTTATAACAACTCTCTTATAAATCTTAGAATACTTAGATAATTGACAATTGTCTAAAATTATAGGACTTATAATTATATTATTACCTAAGTATGTAACGCCATTAATCTTACAACTTTTTGTTATTGTTCTTCGAGAAATATTTCCACAAAAATGTCTTACTGCAAAAGAAGCTTGTGAATAAATTTTACTTTTGATGAGGTTTGAACATCTCTGATAATTTAAGAATCTTAAAATCTGTAAATTAACTCCTTTTGCGCAGTGAATAGTTTGTAGTACGTAGTACGTCATGGTTTGCAGATTCGAAGGGAAAGGTTGAGTGGGCCCAAAAAGGTCCCCAATTTAAATCACTTGTTGAAAGGTGAAGTAAACGATGCATGTTTGATGTCATTCCTTTTTTAGTGAAGAATTCTTGAGTTAGGGCATTGAACTCGTGCAGCATTTCATCAGCATGATCAAGCTCCTCACTCGTTATTTCTTGTCTCAACAATATGTGTAAGGCATCCACAAATAATAACCAATATCTAAGTAAATCTGCATCCAATAATTTTTTGAATATAGGAACGCTGTAGTGTAGAATGAAATTCTCCCATTCTTTAGCTTTCCAGTCACCTCTTTCACTGATAAGCGGGATAATTGTTGTGGAGCTTTAATATTTTTCAAATAACTATCAATGACAGGAATTTTGTCAGGGATTCTTTGAAGAATGTACTCCGTGACTTGTTTGCCTACTCCTGCTAAGCAGCAGTGTATATAATCAGGTACAAATCCTTCGACGATATCGAAACCTTTAAGATTAATAAGCGGTGACACACCTTTGATTCCATAATACTCTTTTAATGAATTTTCACATAAAATTTTCATGAATTGTACAGTTTGGTCTTTAGTTCTTTTTTCCGGATGGCAGATCAGAATTGGATATCTTATACTCCCAGCGAAATATTCGCCCGGATGCAGACACCAAGGGCAACCAAACTTCCCATTGAATTGTTTGAAACCTTGCATTGGAGCACCAGCCACAGAATCAACGCATGCAATAATAACATGCAGTTTAAGATTTTTTGTTTTATTTTTTACTGTACATTCAATTCCAATATTCGATAGTTTATTAAGTTTAGAAACTAACGGTTCTAAAAAGGTGTGCATTGGTGGTTTTGACTTGCCGAACCAAATACCACACACAAATGGACTTTTTAATCTTACTGAAATAGGTATCTCGTTTACCGATAAATAAATAGGCCAGATACAAGACTTTGAGGATTCGAAAGGTGGAACACCCTCTGTATTTAAAATCGCTGTTAAATACGACGTCCTTTCATGAATTGGTAAACATTTTACAAATGATCGATATAATTTACCATCAAATATATCCTTAATAGTACCATCATACGTCCTTTCATTCATAATAAAATCATAAAAATCATCATTTGCATTAATAATAGTCGATACAGCTTCGGACGGATCTATTACCAAAAAAATATTGTCCAGTGACGGTTTTGATATATCAATATTTAATAAACAAATGTCGCACTGTATCGTTGGTTCGGAATCAGTAATTTGACCAATATACCTACTGCACGCAGGACAAATACCGTGAAATTCGACATGCGTCTTCGAATTCAAAAGTTTATCCAGCATGTAAGAAGATTCAGGTAAAATTGCTTCCTTAAAAATTCTATTAACAAATTGGAATAACGTACTTGTTGCATTTAGAGGAAGTTTTTGTGATAATGCAAACTCAATAAGCATTAGAAATACTTCACCTGGGCTTTTATCAACTGGAGTTGAAATAATTCTCGAAAAATCTTCATGAAGCATTAAATCATTTAAATTAGAAGTCTTTGTTAAATTTCTTTGTGGATGATTGTCTTCATTACTTTCGTCACTGCTCGAAACATCGTCTACAAATGTTTCCCACTGCGTAGCTTGATCAACCTTTACAAGTTCAACCTAAAATATGCATATGAAATATTATTTTGCTTTCTCAAAGTTTCAAATCAATATTTTTGATTAATGTATATATAGATGAAAATGGGTATATGTACATATGTAAATAAATTTGTTTCTACCATAACCTACGGAAAATGGTATAAAATATATATGATTCTTTATGTGAATCTGCTTCCAGAATAAGATTTGAATATATTGGTCTTGAATTAATTTTAAAATTATTTGCATCCATATATTGGGCCATTTATTTTTGTTTCTGACCATCAGTCGGATTGCTTTGTAGATGCACACTTCCGCTATAAGCCAAATCATTAGTAGGATTTTTTAAATTCTAAAAAATAATTCGGAACAATGGAAAATTATTTGATATTGTTAAAAAAGACATACGTTTAAGATTACAATAATAAGACTAATAATCAACTCATTTTTCATTGATTTCTGATTTTGATACTTGTTCTCCGTAGCGTATCATTTGAAATGTCGTCAAGTTTACAGCTTTCCAAAAATGTTTTATAGCTACGTTTACGACCTGTATATTTTTCAGTCATGATGATAATTGAAAGCAATTATGTCAACAAAATAAGTTATACTTATGCGACTGTTACAAATTTAGTGCAATGTTAAAACATGTTATATTATTGACGATTTCTTTTAAAAGACAATTATATATTTTGGAGGCTCTCGTCAATTTCTTACTCGGCAGCCGTTAATACCTACTAACAATTATAAATTTTTCAAAGCTCTCATCAATCGTTAATAAAGTTGCAAATTTAAGATATGTTATTAAGATAGGTTATATACTTTCTATACAACAACGAAGAGACCACTGCCGTTATGCCCGTTACACGCTAAAACAGAGAAAAGGAAGAGCGTTTAACATGGGTTTGTATATCTATATATATGAGGAACAGGAACAGATACAAGGAACAGCTCGCTTTTCCTCATATCTTTAAATTTTTAAAATACATATAAATTAATAATAAATTTTCAATTGACGATACTCCATGATTATAATAGAGTCGGAAGATGACGCTAAAACAAGAAGCAGCAACACTAGATTCAGATGCCCTAAAAAAATATTTTCTCTAAGCGAGCCAATAAATTCTCAACTGTCTGATGCACCCAAAAAAGTTATTGATAAAAATAGATTGCAACAAAAAGCAGACCATGTAAGTACTATGCACAAATTAATTATTTTATATTCAGTCTTATTGTAGTAGTATCTCACAATAATTTTATATAATTTGGTAGCAGCAGCAGTTAAAAGCTATTGCGGAAAGCAAGAACAGATTTAATCAAGAACAGCTGAATCAATATGCTAAAATCAATTTTCTTGCTACGCGCCAGTCTCTGCAAGTAAACACCAGTTTACCTGGAACATCAGCGAAAGGACAACAAACTTCCAATGACTCGTACTCTAATAATAACATACCACTTGTGTAATGAGGGGTATGTATTTCTAAATTAAATTATGTAAAATGGTGCTTCATTTGATCATGAAACAATAATTAATTTTCTTTTATTATACATTATATAGCATCCCTATCACCAATCGACCAAGAACTGTTTGGAGATAATTAAGTTGATCCATTAGATCCATTAGCTAATGATCCTTTAGCAAATTCACTCCTGAAGAACCTATAGTTCCACGTCATGAGGCACCTGCAGGTTCTCCACATTTACGTGATCCGATAAATGGAATACGAGGTAAATAACCTTGTGAAAACACAATTATTTTTATGTAAGATACCCTGATAGAGAAAGTAGCTACTGAATCACTTCTCCCTGTTAAAAATAAATACATAATTTAAAGTAATAAAAAATAGAGAAACTAATAGAGCTGCATATATAAGCTTAAAACAAAAATTAAATTTATAATCAGATTTTATTTTAATTTAATTCAAAATGATCGTAAATAAAGCATTGTTTTATAATTAAATAAGAAAGTATAACTTAGATGCTCTTATACGACAGTAATTCTTTCTTATAGAATATTTAATTTAGCGCTGATAATCGTAACCTCAAAATATTTTTGTGATATTGAAAGTTTTAGGCCATGGAGTTGATATAAGATGTATAATTTTTGGTGTAGATACTTGTTTAATTATGTAGAAACAGGCTAGCATAACAGTTTTTACTTAATTGTGTTTTCCAGCTGTTATACACCAAACCTTATGGCTTTGTGGAGAAAATTTGCATAGGTAATTTTATGAAAATGTAAACTACAACACTTGAGATAAAGACAACTTGATACGTTATTTCAAGATCTTGAAACAAATCACCATGCAAAATTTTAGCCCTTCAAGTATGATAGCTCTTAATTGAGAACAAAAAGAAAATTGAACAAAAAGTAATCGTATGACTATTGAGAATTAAACAAGTATCGACACCAAAAATTATTCATCTTATATCTACTCCATGACCTAAAATTTTCAATATCACAAAAATATTTTGAGGTTATGATTATCAGTGCCAAATTAAGTTAAACTTTTTTATTTAATTATAAAACAATGCTTTATTTACGATAATTTTTAATTAAATTAAATAAAATCTAATTAATAATTTAGTTTAAGCTTATATGGAGCTCCCGTCTGCTTAAAAAAACATCTTATGTTTATATTTTGTTTTCGTTACAGATAGAAATATAATCCGTAACCCACGAAGGCTTTTTGTACAAAGGCCTGTGGAACCTGTCGCAGTTGATCCAGATGAGCGAGAAATAAATTTATACATTACTCCTGATGCTACAGATGTTGATCCTGAAGGAAAAGTAAAGTATCAAATCGATAACAATATGGTAAGTTTAATAACCTTAAAGGACAATATTCACATTCGATTCTCTACATTAAATAAAATTATTTTTTTTTTATTAAAACAAGTTAACAATATTTTATAAATGAGATAACAATTATTTTATTTCATTTTCAGATTTATTTGGGCAATGGTACATCCGTCAACACAGAATTCTGGGAATTCCTCAAAACACGTGGAGATTACATATTTCTGAGAGAAACGGCGGAACTTGTTTGTATCAAACAAAAACTTGTTAATAGATGTATTAAGCCGTCAAAAGTATCAATTAACATACGGAACCGAAGTCCTCGAAAAGTGATTACACCAAGAAAATATTTTTTGGTCAGAGGTTTGTCTTTATTGTTATTAAATTATCATAATTAACAAAACCTTTATTAATATTATTATTATTACTATTGTTATTGCAGAATTATTCAAAGATTACATGGAAGAGAGAAAGTACAATGACGCAAAGAAAAGAGAATTAATTTCCAAATTTAATCGCCAACTAGGTTATAAAATCAAGGACTTGAGAAGATCATTTTCAAAGACTTCAAAAAAATAATTTTAGTTTTAAGTATTTCACAAGCGAGTTATTCTAATATTTATTAATGGTTATTGTTTAAAAACAATATTCTATGTTTCATTGAAAATTTCATAATTTTCTATAGGTTATTAACCAAAGAGTTGAGGTCTATCTGTAAGTGTTTGTAGACTTACAAAAAATAATTCTATTCTTAAGTATTTCACAAACGAGATTAATCATTATTGTTTAAAAACAATATTCTGTATTTGATTGAAAGTTCCATAATTTTAAATCATTAACCAAAGAGTTGAGGTTTATCTGCAAGTGTCAAACTCAAGTAAAAATTCAAATTAAGAATAATATAATATAATAATAATAATTAAGAAAAGTGTCTGCAAGTATACTGCGACAAATAACTATTATTTTGTTTCTTCAGTTATGAGTTAGACTCTTATGATAAAAAAAAAAAAATTATTTTTGTTTGGAATGACGATAATTTGTGTTTTGTGATTGTATTATCTAATAGTAACAGTATTATCTAACATAAACAGTATTTGTCAATTACTGAGAAAGAGTAATTAAATTAGTTTTCCAGCACATGGGTGTGCAATACTACCGTAGTTTTTTGTAAAATAATTGAAATAAAACATTTTTTTTTTTGAGACGAATTAGGCTAACTTTTTTTCGCTTAAGTCCTATTCATCTATAACCTGCATAGAATAATAAGTTTATTATGACGAGATTACACAAAACTCATGTGGGAACCATGTGGAAATCATGTGAAAACCACGTGGAAATTATGTCAAAATCATATAAAATCTACATGGTTTTCACATGGTTCCCACATGAATTCCATGTAGGTCTCGGACAGTACGAAATTCACAGCTAGCATTGATCATGTGGGACCCACGTAAAATTCATGTGGGAACCATGTGATTTCTCGTGGGCTCCCACCGCAAAAGCCCACATGGATTCCATATGGTTCCCAATGGAATCCCAATGGTAAGGTTAACTCTTAATCCCCAAAGCCAGCCTTACGCCGACATCTCTCGACTCACTTTATCACTGTGTGCACACAGGATAAAGAGAAGAACGAGACGAGCGACAAAGATTTGTGGAGCCGTGCGCTTACGACCCCACAAATTCGAAGGATCACCTCAAAACACCATGACACTATCCCGACCGTTCCGTTCGTTGTTACGCGACACATTCGGATCAGCGTAGCCGTGCGCTCACGACTCCACCATCCCAAATGAATTCCTAACCTCGAAATCCGCCACCGAACCGATACAAAGATGCCACATCCGCCGAAACATTATTGTAACGAAATCGCATATATATTCTTATAATTTGTTAACCGCGTTAGTTTAAACAATTTTACTTGTAAATCGAAGTATTTTTAACGAGACGCATAATTGTTTTCTGTTCCAGCCGGGATTTAACAACTGATTCCAAATACTATTGTTTAATTTAGAAATATACTTTATTATTGTTAAGAATATAAAAACAGATTTTTTTGTTGCCTCTTTCCCCTAGATGGATATATGGGGGTAGGTAGTTGTGGGTGGTAAACAAGTGGAAGGAGTATGTGTGCTGTAGTCATGCGTAAGCATGAGCATACAGTGAAAACATCGTTATTTGCGCATTTTGCAGCATTGTAATCGGCTTATAACTAAAGAAGATACGCTTTCGTTTACCAGGGTAGTAGGATGCCAAGGAAGTGGCACAAGATGCTAGGATGTAGGTGTTGACTAAGGGAGTGGCTCGAAGCCCAGCCCATTTCCAAGCTTATACATAGCTTATAGGAGAAGTGAGCGTGGTCTTGAGTTTCAGAATCTATACTTGAACCAAAGTTAAATTCTTATACATGGTTAGCATGCTAAAGTACACGTGGCTCTTAGAACATGCCCACTTCTATACTCGAACTAAAGTTGAATTTCGGAGTCGAACTACCTCCTTGCATCTTCTGCTTTCGTGATCGTGTTTTCGCTCTGGACGCTACACAGTTGTTATAAAAGTGTTAAATGATATACGAAATATTGGTTAACTTCATACTAGTATACAGGGTATATATATGTATATACGCGTACGATACACGCATGTAGGCACACAAGTATATATATATATATATATATATATATATATATATATATATATATATATATATATATATATGAATTGCACGTACAATGGATAATTATAAAGTGTTAATAATTTCAGTTTAGTTTATTTAGCAGAATTATTTAGCAGAGAAAAGGAACTTGTAGATACGGAGAATATCTGAGGTAGGTGATCGGGGTTTCTATTACGGAGGCGGAGGATCAAGGTTTCTATTAAAGATTATGTAGTAGAGCTTAAGGTTAGCTTATCTGCATAGTGTAAGTGCGTTTTTACGCAGCATGACTGCAGTTATTTTTGATTATTATTTATCATTCGGTAATCATTTAACATATGATAGTAGTCGGTACGTGATTGATCGCGAGGGGTAAGGTCCCCGTGTAGATAACCGTTGTTGTCAGTGCATTATCGACACTAGTTACTATACGTGTCTCGCGTGTGTGTTTAATACGTTCGGTCGGCACGACAGGGATTTTATCACTGTTCGTGCTGCAAGAAGACATTTGTTTCGGTGCATTTATGATTTTATTTTCGGAAAAATTCGGCTGAGAATTGGCCGACGTTACAATTACTATAAGAGAGCGAGAAGAAGAGTGCAATGCGGTGGCGGCCGTCGCGCGACGACAGATCGTCTGCCTTGCAAGCCAATGGATCTCGGTTCAAGCCCGGGGTCCGTCACTTTTCGTTGCACTCTTCACTTACTACAACAGATGTAAAATAAAAATATGAAAGTAACAATATATTACTTATAATAATGATAAAAGTAGAGATTATAAATAAAGATTAATATTTCAGAATCAAATTGATACAAAAAATATCAATCTGCCGAACTCTGAAAACTCAGAAAACTTTATGTAATTTGGAATTGAAATTACATCGTCAAGTAGAAGGTAAGTTGAAAAAGTGTACGATTGATTATACAAAAGGATCATTTTTTTCGAAACCGACCGAATTTGTGGACAAACGTAATTTGTACATGCTTCTTACCAGGACGGCTTGAGCCATAGAACAAAATAGCGGTCAAACGTGAGTTTACTTACATTCAAATAATATGTTGCCCTGAATAGGGTAGATTTTAATCGTGTTGTCAGAGAGCGGCGGTTGTGGGGAAGGGGTGGGGGGAATCTTAGTCTTAACATGGGTGTGTAGCTGCAGACTGAAGGACGCGTAAACTTAGGAATCGTAAATCCCGTAACTGCAGACTATCATCAGTGGTAAGGGTAGTGAACCCGTCGTAGGCTCTATCAGTACGTGACGGTGTCATTGATATTGGAGGCTCTTGGGAAGGTGCAGCTAACCAGAAGAAAATCCACGGATATGTTCAATCAGGCGGCTTAGGGTTTGCCACTGGGAAGTTGCCCTCAACCGGAAAGACAACCCGGGGGGAAATCCGCCGGGCGGGTTGAATAGCTCCTGTTAGAGAGACCTTACAGAATATCTGCTCTTGACTAGAGCTCTGAGCGACTGTTGCAAAAGCCAGCACTCGATTTTTTAAGACAAGAACGCGCGAACTTTGAATAGATGCCCAGCGTGGATACGGTCAGCGAAAGTTCTAGCAGCCACACTGCATAGTAGACTGTGGGAAAGAAAATGCGGGCACAATTTTTTTAATTTTTGCGTGTTTTTTGAATCAAAAGTTTGGTCTTACATTATCTCTGATAGACTTTTATCAATCGAGCTAAAAATTTGTGTGCGAACTCCCCTCGTAATAGTAAGGTGCCAAATTTATTTTTGGCTTGATCCTGCATGTATACGCAGAATGCGGTCACATCCCAAAATTGCTAAAAACAGTTTTTTGGCTCTAACTCGAATTCTATGCATTCTACAAAAAGAAGTTAAATGACTTGCTTGCGATACAAAAGGCAAGCAAGAGCAAGCCTCCAAAACTAAAATCTTTAAATCTAGCTACCCCACACTTCGAGACTTATACAAGTATTCATTAGAAAAAAAAAATACTTCGGCGAACCGAAGAAAGGCAAGCGAAACCGAGAATAAATGCTCCAAAAGGAAAAAACCCTTAAATCTAGCTACCCCACACTTTAAGGCTCCTTAAACTATATTTCAAGCAAATACGGCGGCAAATCGGAGAAAGCCAAGCTAAAGCAAGATTAAAAGCTCCAAAATAAAAACCCTTAAATCTAGCTACCTCACACTCCGGGACTCTTTATACGAGGGTTCAGAGAAAAAGTACGTCGGCAAACCGGAGGAAGTCGAGCTACAGTAAGAAGCAGAGCTCCAAAACAAAAACTCTTAAATCTAGCTACCCCACGCACCGAGACTTTTTACTAATAACTCTTTTAAAGAGGAAAATACGATGGTCAACCGGAGGAAGGTAAGCTAGAGCAAAAAGTAAAGCTCGGGAACGATAATTTTTAAATCTAGCTACCCCACGCTTTAAGACTATAAACTCGAAACTATTTTTAACGAGTAATACTTTGGGAAATCAAAGAAAGGCAAGCAAAAGCGAGCCTCCGAAACAAAAATCTATAAATCTAGCTACCCCACACTCCGTGGCTCCTTAAAAAAAAATATTTTTTTAACAAATAACGCAGCAAATCGGATTAAGACGACCTAAAGCGAGAATCTAAGCTCTAAAACGAAAACCCTTTAATTTAGCTACCCCACACTTCGTAGCTCCTTATACAAGTATTTTAAAAAAGAGAATACCTCGGCAAACCGGAGTAAGGCGAGCGAAAGCTGATAGCAAAGCTCCAAATCAAAAACCTTTAAATTAAGCTACATCACGCTCCGAGACTCCGTATACAGGATAGCTACCACACGCTTCGTTACTTCTTATGCAGTAAATTTTTTAAAAAGCAATGACGTCGGCAAGACGGAGTAAGGCGAGTTAGAGCAAGAAACGAAGCTCCAAATAAATACCCTTAAATCAAGCTACCCCACATTTCGAGAATCCTTATAACAGGCTAGCTATTTTTCGCTTTAAGACTCCTTATACCAGTATTTAAGGAAAATACATTCGTCGGCAAACCGACGGAAGGCGGGCGAGAGCTGGAAGCAAAGCTCCAAATCAAAAAGCCTTAAATTAAACGACATATTGAACGAAATATATTATTGCGCCCGCTACTAAAAATCAGTACATGCGTTACAAAAAATATGGTGTGCACCAAGGGCTAGCCGGGCTTTATTTAGCGGACGCTACTCGTCTGCGTCTCGGGCTAACTCGCCTTGACTTGTACTGCAAACTCCACACTTGGCCATAAAAAGCCCACTTTACGCCCTTGGTATACAATATACTATTTTACAGTGTAGGTTACTATAGGGAGACTTGTTTGACATTTTTGTTCACGCTTTAAAATACGCTGTTTTTAGGGCCGGCAATATAACCGGCCAACCGTGTTCTCTGTATTATATACAATGTAACGCAACAATTTTATGTGTGTTTATATCGTCGTTCCCTACGAAGAGTAGCACTGTTCAAATTTCCCGTCATAAGTAGCACAACTCATTTCACGCACGCTAGACTAGCACAACTCAAAATTTCCCGCGAAGACTAGCACAACTCAAACTTTCTCTCAACTTAAACAACGAATTTCTATAGAAATTTACTGATTTTTGCGAAACTGTCCCTAATGAACATTTTTAAATATTCACAGTTTACAACTTTTTACAGAATTTAAAATTATTTTCACAATTACAATAATTTTTTACAAACATATTTTTAAATTATTCACTTTTTTTAGAAACCTTCTAAAATTTCTGAAACCTTTTTAAACTTTGAGGTTTTTCTGTCTTTGTCCATGGTTTTCATGAACTTAACCAACAAAATAACCCAATAAAAACGCAAAATACTCACATTTTAAGTAATATAAAGTCGCGAGTTGTGCTACTCTTGACCGCATTTCTGAACTGTGCTACTCTTCGCGGCAAAGCGTTAGTTGTGCTAGTTTTCGTTTGAAAATTTGAACTGTGCTGGTCTTCATACGGAGCAACGATATTATGTCTGCACCATGTCTATATGACTTAACAAACACAGGCTCACAGACAAGAGCATGCCCGTGCGATATACATATGTGCTGGTTGCTCCATCCCGACAGCTGGCGCCACCTCGCGGTCGCCGCAAACAAACACTCGTCCCATGGGAGATCTTCTAGGTGGCGCTGCCCTCCCTGTCAGCTCCTCGCGTCTGAGCGTAACTCGCCAATCGACCCCGTCACGCTGCACATCGTCAACCGCCATCGTCTTGGATACTCAACACTACAAGATCTCTTCGAGCCAAAAATTGTATCCACCACGCGATCTCTAAGTGAATAAATCTAGAAACGTAAAGTGGGGAAGTGTTAATTTTATTGCGCGCTAAATCCCTGACACACGAATTCCCGTTAAATTGGTGACCCCGACGTGATCGCGGTGGATGACATTTCGGCTGTGCAAAAAAGCCGGCTAGGCCTCAAGAAGACACGCAGAATAGTAGTGAGGTAGTGCAGTGTGCGCGATTAGCCCCAATGTGGCTCTCTAGTGCAACGGAAACCCCACGTCGGCCCAGCGGTGAACAAAGCCGCTTGTTACGTGCGAAGACCCGAGAATTTCGGCAGAAGCTCGACGCAGAGCATTCCGAGAAGAGTAGCTCAGAGGAGGAGTAGATGACTGACTTAGGAACCACAGGCACCGGCACGGGTGGAGGAAACATTGGCGACGGCATCATTCCGTCAGGAGGCTCAGACAACGTCCCGCCGACCGATGCTAACCTCGCGGCGCTACGCCATGTGGCGATTTGAACACCGCCATTTTGGAAACATTGACCCAAACGCTCTTCACCGGTTTGGAGTTGGGTACGCGCAAGCCATCGCGGCTTCTTCGCCACATGTGCACGCTGGCTGGAGGAAGCGTCGACGACGAGGCAATTCGGGTTCGCTGGCTCGACCTCATGCCAGACAACATAGCGAAAATGTTGCGCATTCTTCGCAATAGCCCTCTGGACGAGCTCGCAGAAGTGGCCGACGGCATCGTCGAGACAGGGCCTGCGACTTTCGCGGTGCACCCGAAATACAATCGAGCACCTTCACCAGCTCGCCCTCTTGCAGTGACACCAGTCGGATCAGCTGACTCCCTTATCACCGCCGAGTTCGCTGCCATGCGCATAACGTTGGCAAAGGTCGCAACTGCGACCACGTGGACTCTCGAGGTGATACAGAAGATGAGTAACAGCAACCAGCAGGGAGGCCGTCAAGGCCGGTCAAGGTCTCGAGGAAGATCTCCGGCAGCCAATCCAAACCACTACTATTACCATCAGTGATTTGGGGACCAGGCCACGGACTGCAGATCACCTAGCCCTCACCCTTCGTCCCAGGGAAACTAGGACGGCTGCCGGGAGCTTCGGCGGTCACTGACAGCCTCGACTGCTTGCACCAGCTTTCTCGTCGACTCCGGCTCGGTGCTTTCTCTCCTTCCCCGTTCGGCAGTGCGAAACCGAAAGCTTCCAGTCCAACCACTACGTCTAGTGGCAGCAAACAGCACTCCGGTCCTCACCTTCGGACGACGCTTGGTGACGCTCAACCTCGGACTCCGTCGCGCCATACCTTGGCCTTTCATCGTGACAGATTTTCCGGGGCGATACTGGGGGCGGACTTCCTTCACTACTCAGGCTTTCTGGTGGACCTCCAGCATCGTCGTCTCATCGACCCGACCACGACGCTCTCGACCCCGGCGGAGATCCGGGCAACAGCCATCCACGGCGTGTCCGTTGTTGCAGGTTCTAGCTCCGGTGATCCTCAGGACGAGTACCAGCCACTGGGCTGTTGGTGTGAAACACCATTCCAGACCGGTACTCGTTACCGAGAATCGAGGACCTCCTTCAGGACTGCCGGGAATGCTCCGTTTTCTCGGTCGTAGACCTGGTGGTGGACCAGGTGCCCATGGCCCCCGAGGATATCTGTAAAACAGCTGTAACGACGCCCTTTGGGCTCTTGGAGTTGTGCACGCTCTCACTGGGACTCCGAAATGCCACGCAGACCTTCCAACGCTTCAAGGACAGCCTGCTTCGAGACATCGCTTTCACTCGCACTTATATAGACGACATCATTGTGATGTCCAACAGCCACGAGCAACACCAGCAACATCTTCGTGCGCTGTTCGAGCGATTACGCCAGGCGCATCTGACCGTCAACCTCGCCAAGTGTGCGTTCGGGCAGAAGGAAGTAGATTTCCTTGGCTTCACCGTCTCGAGCCAGGGTTTCCGACCACCAGCGAGGAAAATAGATGCCATTCAGAACTTCCGGATCCTGGGCATGCTGAATTTCTATCAGCGATGCATTTCGCATGCAGCTCAATAACAGGCTCCACTAAACGAACTTCTGCGGGACATCCGCAAGGGAAGTCGACAGGTTCTAAAGTGGACGCCAG
This sequence comes from Nasonia vitripennis, assembly GCF_009193385.2. NCBI lineage: Eukaryota > Metazoa > Arthropoda > Insecta > Hymenoptera > Pteromalidae > Nasonia > Nasonia vitripennis. Next base: position 741,890 of record NW_022279659.1, read on the forward strand.
AAGCTGAGGCCGCTTTAGAGACCGCCAAGGCCAGCTTGGCTGGAGCGTCCAGGGCCGCCTATCTCTCACCGACGGCGCCTCTTTCCCTCGCAACCGACGCATCCGACGTCGCCATCGGTGCCGCGAACAGAGAGTCGACAATTGGCAACCCGTGGGTTTCTTCTCTAAGAAGCTCAGCCCGACGAAGAGAAGATACAGTACGTACGACAGGGAGCTTCTCGCGGTCTACGAGGCCGTGAAGCACTTCTCCCGCATACTGGAGGGCCGAGAGTTCACCGTCAAGACGGACCACAAGCCGCTAGTCTTTGCAGCAGCCAAACCAGCTGACAAAGCGACGCCCAGACAACAGCGGCACCTCGATTACGTCCTCCAGTTTAACGCTAGGTTTCAGCACATCAAAGGGGAAGACAACGTTGTAGCTGACGCGCTTTCAAGGCCATGCTCGACCATCAGTATGCCGTCGCCTCAGAGAGAAGATGAAGAACTGCCGCACCTCCTCGAGACGGGCACCCTCGCTCTCCAGTAGCCTAAGATACAGGGACAATATCAGCTGCAATGTGCTCGACAGTGTGGTCCGACCCTACCTGCCGCTCAAGCTCCGGCGTATCGTCTTCGATAGTGTGCATCGCCCAGCTTATCCCAGTATCAGAGCCACAGTCAGGATGCTGACAGCGAAGTACGCCTGGCCTGGCATTCGCAAGGACGCCAATTCCTGGGCTCAATCTTGCGACTCGTGCCAGCGTTCCAAGGTGCAGCGTCATAACAGGGAGGCACTGTCATCTTTCGACGTCCCAGATAACGGGTTCGACCACGTGCACATGGATCTCATAGTCATGCCACATCCGAGCAGAGACCATTGCTAAGAGCTTCTTCGAGCACTGGATTGCTCATTACGGCGCTCCAATTACGATAACAACGGACCAGGGCCCCAATTCCAGTCTGCCTTGTTTGCCTCATTGGCCCAGATGGTCGGCTCACGCAGGATCCATACGACGCCGTACCACCCACAGGCGAACGGACTCATCGAGCGGTTTCACCGAATGCCGCACTGATGTGTGAATCACATGTCCCCTGGCCTGGCAGACTGCCGATTGTCATACTGGGTCTCAGATCCTGCCTCAAGGAAGACCTCCAGGACTCTCCAGCAGAGATGCAGTACGGATCCTCCTAACGAATCCCTGGGGAGTTTTTCGTCACCGACAGCGTTCCAGCGGACATCGGCACCTTTCCGGGAAAGCTGAAGGAACTTTTCAGGTCCATCAAGCCTGTGCCTGCGTCTCAGCACATGACCTATATACCCCCGAGCCGATCGACAACGAAAGGGTGGAAGACTCCCTTTCGTCCAACAGCATCGTCGACCCGACTCGAGTTTTTCGGGTACTCGCACACCCCTATTCCACACCCTGTCTGGCTAGGCCGGCGAAATAGCGCCAAGACGTCGCCTACAGGTGGCGAGGAAACTGTGATTTCGGCTTACCTGCAGCTACTGCACTGCAACGCAATTCTTGGAAATGCAGCAATTACGTAATCAAATTTTCGTGAAGGGAGGGTTTCAAGGTTATTTTTCTAACTACATAAACTTATGAAATCGAAAGGATATAATTTTTATATTTTATATTTATTCATGTTTTTAAAAATTATTTCGTACGATTAATTAAATTTATACAAAGTAATCTACTCGCACAATTCTGGAGTAGTGAGGTCAATCTTAAAAATATTACAATAATATTATAAAACTCGTTTATAACGTCGTTGAATCATACTTGTAACAAAATTTCTAAACGCATCGCAGCTATAAGCATGGACATATTACAAAATAAAGCTGTATACAGTCGTCGCAATTTCTCAAAAATATTCAATAAAAGTAAAAAAACGCTGGAATTACACGTTTATACTTGCACGTTTTTGAAATAAAAAAGTTTTCACTCGTTGCGCATTGACAAAACAAAATACTCTAAATGACGAGATTTCTTAAATATTATCACACTAGCTCGCAACACGTTGTAAAGCGAGCGAGCTTATTTTATGGGCACTCGGGGTGAGCAGTGCAGTTCATGTCGCCGCATGTCGTTAATGTCGTAGAACTTCAAGTTAAACTTTACGTTGCACCCGCGGCATCGCACAATGTCTCGAAGCTGATGGCGTCTCAGATGCCTGAAGTATAACGAATAATGGAAGAACTTCTTGTTCAGGCAGTATTCGCAATCGTAGACTTTCGGCCTGACGAAACCGGCCTCATCAATCTGCTGTTGGTAGTTGCTGTTCCTTGCAGCCCTCGATCTCGTCAGGTCCAAACCAGTCATATAATTTATGAGGTTGGCACTCTCGTTGTGATCCCTCGGACGCTCGACGCCGCGCTCACCGCTGGGTTCGCCGCTGCTCTCGTTGCTTCCTCCTGGTGCTAAGCCAAGATATCCTGCCAGCGCGTTTACCGTCGTGTTCATCATGTCTAATGTATTGGGCTTCGGGATGGCTTGCGAAATGCTGCTCTTGACTGAGTCCTTGATGTTGAGGAGTGAATTGGCCATGCGGTTCCTGTCACTGACCGGGCACTGGAGCAAATAACCACGGACTCCGGAGAAGCGCTTCATTCTCTTGATAAAGTATCGTTGGGCTAGGCGATCTCTTGAGATCTCGTCTTTCGTATCTATCTTCTTTAGCTTGGCTTCAAGGTCGATCGGATACTGTGGATCGGCGAAGTTCCTTGGTTTACCTGGCAATTGGCGGAAGCTTAACGTCTTCTTGAGCGTCTGAAGATCGTTTGATGGAGTGAGAGACGATCTATGTGCGCGTGGCTTGGGTGTCTCGAAGCCGAGTTTAAGTGTAGCTCTTGCGACTGTTCGGTCGGAACTTTTCTTGACTACTGAACTGGGAGACATGGTCACACAAATTTGGCACGGCGATTGTTTCAGGTAGAAACTAAGAGTTATGCGTGCTATTCTCAGAGGGTGTAGTACGGCGGTAATTGTTTGGGCTTATTACCCGCTGGGCATTGCAAGGGAGTGGGGGTTGGAGTCACGCCTTCCCTTGTGTGGCACGAGCACCATTGGAGCATCTTAGGCAGTTTTTCGACAATTCGCCATGGTAAAAACTGAGGGCACACTAGCGCCAAGCATTTACGTGTAAATGGTGGCGAAAATTGGAACAAATAATTAGGGTGAAATACATTGCTCTTATGCGGCCTCGATTAAAAAAAAGCATAACGCGAACATCTCTTTTTCGAACCGACAATTAATAGCGCGTCGACAGCTATTCGCAGTCGTGCTCGCAAAAAGAGCAGGCAGTAAATCGAAACACAAATTTATCCCAAATTTAGAGAAATTTTGTAAAAACTACTTGGATGTTTGTGTTCACTAAATAATATATGACGTATTTTGGGTATAAAACTATAAAACAAGTAATTTGTTTGTGAACTGTATTCTTTTTTTATTTTAATGCTAAATTCGATGCGATACTTTTAATACGAGTATAATTTAACACGAGTTTAGGTGTGGTCTGTAAACATTCCTAATTAAGAAGAGCGCAGAAGTCGAGTATAATAGCGTATATACCTGTACTGTATTCATATATAAATACAGGCGCCGGTGAAACCGTTATAATTCTCTGGGAAGTACCCATACAAAATATTTTGATCTTTCTAGTAATCTGTCTCCGGTCCGTCGGGAAATTTCACATTCCCCAAAAGAGACGTCAACAACCACCCCCATCATGGCATCGTAGCCGAATTTTCGGACAACAGCCCTGCATTTAAAGTTAATTGGGCCATTTATAGGTGCAATATAAAGCTGGCGTTTATGACTGTTCGCCGCAACGTCGCCAAACTTTATGAGCTTAGTGCTGCTGCCGGTTAATTTCACAGATGCACTTGCAATCAGACAGACGTCAAGGAATACGGAATCTGGTGCAAAATGATATAATAAATGTATATTCATCCAATTGTCTTATTTGCAAATTAATATTTATTATAAAAAATTACGATAAATACAAATATCGATTCGATTCGAGTTAAAACTATTGCAAAAAATTTCGAACGACACTTATTTCTTGCTCAAACGTATACGATATTTTTATATTACAATATTTTACAATATTTACGAATGCATTTCGACAAACGAGTCTTGGCGGATTTAACGCAAACACTGCTATATATTATTGTACAATACGCGTGTCTCCAGTGTAATTTTCTGGCACGGCGTAAGCGCCTAACTTAAGAAAATTTTATTACATGAAAATCTTTGATGAGGAATCTTTGACAGCTTGCCAAGAGATTTTTTTTAATCATACAATTGCAAAAAGTGCATTTAAAAATATCGTAAAATATTTAAATATGAAAATATCGTATACGCCCTCTTGAAAATATATAAGTATTTTTTTCACTTACATGTTATAGGTAAAAAAAATGTTGTGTTTTTTGGTACGTTTTTTACTCAAAAAATATACGTATTTTTTATAGGTATTATAATGAAATTGAGAATTTTTTATTTTAGTGAATAATTTTTATTAATTATATGATACAATTATTTTCATTCATCATTCAGCAGTGTAGTAATAAACATATATTATTAAAAAATTTAAAGCAACGATGTAACTCGCCCGATAATATTATACATAATATAAATTTGGTACAGCACATATATACTCAGCATCAAGAACATTGAAATGAAGATGCGCACAAACCTTTGAAATATTATTAGTATCAATAACTGTCAGTTCGTCAGAAACATTTATTATTTTCTTGATAGGAAAATCAGTTTCTTCTACTCTTATCGGATAATACAGTGTGTATTCTTTCGTTTCCATTATATCAACTATAAATTCTACAAGTTGTATGTAATTTCCATCTGTGGTTATAGCATAAGAGTTATCTGATCGTAGTCTTCTTTTTTTACACGAAGTAAATAAACATCGTTGTTTAACCATTTTTGTATACGTTTTAGATGTGAATGATAATCCCAGTTGTCTAATCCATCTTGAAGCAGTTAATTATTTTTGCCAAAATATCGAGCATGAGATAGTTTCAAACTATTTTTAGCGTGCCTTGTATGTAGACAATTAACGTAATCCAGTACTGGCGATAAAGGATTGTTTGTAAGTACGTGTTCTTTTAAAATAATCCCACTCTGTCGCATTGATATTGTTCTGCTTATTTGGTGCGTTACTCCTTTAGCAGCATGAACTGCTTTTAAAATTTTTTCATTGCCACTTTCAAAGCAATAACCTGAATGATTCAGTAGTGGTCCCCAGTTAATGACACTTTGCGCCAGATGTAATAGTTGGTGGACATTGTAAGTCATAGCAGATTTTGAATATAATCTTTCTGTTTCGACAACAAATTCAATTAATAATTCGTGCGCACGGTGTATTTGTGCCATAGTCAAATTATCTTGCATTAATATATAATAACCGTTAATAAATAATTTCCAGTGTTCAAGATATGGCGAAAAATTGTCAAATATTTTTAATATTGGATAACTTAAAAATAATATCCAATTTTCATACTCCTTTCCCTTATAAAATTTTCTCTCGTTGATAGGCCGAGATATACTCTGCACTTGATTAGGCAGCTTAATGATTTTCAAGTAAGTATTAATAGTTTCAATTTGTTGTTCCTCTAACGAAAAGGGAAAACCTCTTTGGTCAATCCATAGTTTTAAAATTTTTTCTGCGGTTCCTAAATTATTACAATGCAAAATATCGGGACAAAATCCATCAACTATATTAAATTTAGGCAAATCTGCTAGAACAGTTAATTTTTTCACGCCTTGAACTGCTTTTGACTGTTCTAAAGCTTCTATTGCATGTGTAACCATAGTTAACTCTATTCGTCTAGGTATTGGTTCATCTATATAAACGTATTTAATACTGCGTCCTCTACCATGTGCAACATTTAATCCTGGATGTAAACACCAACTACAGCCGTAATATCCATTGTATTGCTTAATGCCTTGCATTGGTGCTCGTGTTTGAGAATCAACGCAACAACAAACTACATATACTTGAAGGCAACGTTCTTCATCGTTTATTGTACATATGATTCCTTCGGCTAGTGCCTTCATTTTTTTCAACAAACGGCGTCAAAGATATATCCATATCTGGCTTACCTTTGCCAAACCATATTCCACAAACTACAGGATTTGCGGTTCTGCTTTCATACGGAATTTCATTAATTATTAATTGTATAGGCCATACTGAACATTTGGAACTTACAAAAATAGGAGAACCGTCACTATTAATAATTACGGAAACAAATTTTTTTTTTCTTGATCTGATAGTTGATTAAATATTTTCTTATATAATACCCCATCTGTTATATCTTCTATAGGTTGATTTCCAATATCTGGTTTATTTTTTATATTGTCAAAATAATTAATATTTTCTTTTACTAAACTTACAATTTCTGTTTTTACATCGTAAATTACAAAGTAATTGGTATAAGTAGGATCTTTTAACAAAACAACTGTATTACAATGTATACAATTCACTACTCTATCAGTTTCATCAAACTTTTTTATATACCTTTGGCAATTCGAACAAACAGCATGAAACTGTACATTATCGTTGCTATTAAAAAGTTTATTAATACGATATCTACTATGTGGTAGAATGTTTGATTCAAAAACACTATTTATCATTTTGAATAAGTCTTCTATATCAGTCTGAGACGAATAGTGAATTAGAGCATATTCGAATACAGCTAGCATCATGTCTGATTTACTTGCACTTACAGGAATGTCAACAGGAATATTCATTTCATGTTTGTTCAACAAATCTCGTAATTCATGATATGGGTCATAATCTAGTCTATTTTCGTTAAAAGATAAAATACTTTCATTTTCGGAATCACGATCCTCATCAGTATCCTCTCCACTGTCAGCAGAATCGTTACTTATTAAACTTACTAAAATTATTATTTTTATAATTATTATAAAATATTTTAATAGTAATTAATCAAAAATAATAAAAAAAATAGAACTTAATGACAGCTTCAAATTTAGAGATACTCATAACAATTATTATTCGTTATTATACGTTATTACAATTATTTTTGCTTCAATTTCATAAATTTATGAAACTACTGGCCAAGTACTTGCTAAACTAAACTACTGTACAAGTAATTACTCACTTCGGATTCGTTATCATCTGCTTCATTGAGTAGTCCAATAAAAAATCTCTGATTCACTGGACTTTGATTCGCAATTTGTGATTCTTCAGAATCGTTCTAAAACAAATATTATTGTACATATACTTTAAGAATTTAATTCAATGAGTGAAAAAAAGAATTTATGTTTTTAAAGTAGTTTTTAACATTTCTTTAGTACAAAAAGCATTATATTCATTTTATACGCCCAAATAAAAAGTGTGTGAAGTGTGTGTAGAAAATAACTGTGTAGTGCGTATTTGTACAATGTTTATATAAAAAATAATTGTCTTTTTACTCCCAGATAGCCATGGATGAGCTCTGGGAGTAATCTAAAAGACCTTTGTCAGTGTGGTGAGGTTTGGTCAGACCCGGAGTCTGATATACTTGTTTATGGTGTTGTGCACTTTGTATGGCAGCTAGACACCTTAAATTTTACACAATTATCTGAAAAATCGTGTTCAACATGAGTGCCAGTGCAGATTATATGCAGCAGACTTGATTCGCTCACCTGGACTCGAGTCCAGGGCTTGGCGTTAAAAAAATGCTATGTTTTTTTATGGGACTCATGGAAATAAACAAGCTTATTAAAAGGTAAGTTGATAGCCTTGTTCTATAGGTAGAATGCAACTTTGCTCTAAAATTTGAGCCCACTAGTTCAAATAGCCTTCGAACAAAGCCAAAATAAAATTTCAGAAACAGTCCATACGAAAGCAATCATGCATTTCTGCGGCAACAGTTTTTGCGGTCAATTTATTTGGATTATCAAGAAATCTATTTTAAATAATTGTTTAGTAAAAATGAAATCATTTACTTTAATTAAAAGAAATACTTCAATATTATGAGTATTTCCTGACGTGATTTTTAACGTAATATCTCACGTGAGATATCACGCCAAATAATCACGTGAGAAATTACATCAAAAATCATGTGAGAATTCAAAGTGACAAAATAATAAAAAAGTATCATGTAGCTTTCAAGTAGTTGAAAATTAGTCTACAATCAGTCCGAAAATAATAAAAATATATCATATAGTTTTCCAGTAGTTGAATATTATTCTACAACCAGTCTGAGCGAACATAAATATATTCTTTAGTTTTACGGTAGTTGATCAATAGTCTACGTTTTGTCCGAAAATAATACAAATATATTCTATAGATTTCTGGTAGTTGATCAATAGTCTACGTGCAGTCCGAAAAAAATTAAAATATATCCTATATTTTTCCAGTTGTTGAGCAGTACTTCACAAGCAGTCCGAAAATAATAAAAATATATCCGGTAGTTATCCAGTAGTTGAGCCATAGTCTACGAGCAGTCCGAAAATAATAAAAAAATTATATCCTCTAGTTTTCCGGTAATTGAATATTATTCTACAACCAGTCTGAGCGAACATAAATATATTCTATAGTTTTCTGGTAGTTGATCAATAGCCTACGTGCAGTCCGAAAATAATAAAAATATAACCTATATTTTTCCAGTTGTTGAGCAATACTCCACAAGCAGTCCGAAAATAATAAAAATATATCCTGTAGTTTTTCAGTAGTTGAGCTATAGTCTACGAGCAATCCGAAAATAATAAAAAATAATATCCTCTAGTTTTCCGGTAATTGAATATTATCCTACAAGCAGTCTGAGCGAATAGAAATATATCCTGTAGTTTTCCGGTAGTTGATCAATAGTCTATGTTTTGTCCGAAAATAATACAAATATATTCTATAGTTTTCTGGTAGTTGATCAATAGTCTACGTGCAGTCCGAAAATAATAAAAATATATCGTATATTTTTCCAGTTGTTGAGCAATACTCCTCAAGCAGTCCGAAAATAATAAAAATATATCCTGTAGTTTTCTAGTAGTTGAGCCATAGTCTACGAGCAGTCCGAAAATAATACGAATATATCCTTTAGTTTCCTAGTAGTTCAGCAATAGCCTACTAGCAGTCTCAGCAAATAGAAATATATCCTGTAGTTTTCCAGTCTACGAGCAGTCCAAGCGAATACTAAAATATCCTGTAGTTCTCCAGTAGTTGAGCAATAGCCTACCAACATTCCGAAAATCATAAAAATATATCCTGTAGCTTTCCGGTAGTTAATCAATAGTCTACGAGCAGCCCGAAAATAATAAAAATTTATCCTATAGTTTTCCACTAGTTGAATATTTTACTACAATCAGTCGGACCGAATATAAATATATCCTTTAGTTTGTCGGTAGTTGATCAATAGTCTACAAGCAGTCCGAAAATAATCAAAAAGTATCCCGTAGTTTTCCAGTAGTTGAGCAATAGCCTACAAGCAGTCCGAGCGAATACTAAAATATCCTGTAGTTCTCCAGTAGTTGAGCAATAGCCGACGACCATTCCGAAAATCATAAAAATATATCCTGTAGCTTTCCGGTAGTTGATCAATAGTCTACGAGTAGTCCAAGTATAATATAAGTCCGAATATAAATATATCCTTTAGTTTTCCGGTAGTTGAGCCATAGTCTACGAGCAGTCCGAAAATAATAAAACTACATCCTATAGTTTTCCAGTAGTTGAATATTATCCTACAAGCAGTCTGAGCGAATTGAAATATATCCTGTAGTTTTCCAGTAGATGACCAATAGTCTACGTTTTGTCCGAAAATAATAAAAATATATCCTGTAGTTTGCCAGTAGTTGAGGCATAGTCTACGAGCAGTCCGAAAATAATAAAAAAATTATATCCTCTAGTTTTCGAGTAATTGAATATTATTCTACAACCAGTCTGAGCGATCATAAATATATTCTTTAGTTGTACGGTATTTGATCAATAGTCTACGTGCAGTCCGAAAATAATAAATATATATCGTATATTTTTCCAGTTGTTGAGTACTCCACAAGCAGTCCGAAAATAATAAAAATGTATCCTGTAGTTATCCAGTAGTTGAGCCATAGTCTACGAGCAGTCCGAATATAATAAAAAAATTATATCCTGTAGTTTTCCGGTAATTGAATATTATTCTACAACCAGTCTGAGCGAACATAAATATATTCTATAGTTTTCTGGTAGTTAATCAATAGTCTATGTTTTTTTCGAAAATAATACAAATATATTCTATAGTTTTCTGGTAGTTGATCAATAGTCTACGTGCAGTCCGAAAATAATAAAAATATATCCTATATTTTTTCAGTTGTTGAGCAATACTCCTCAAGCAGTCCGAAAATAATAAAAATATATCCTGTAGTTTTCTAGTAGTTGAGCCAGAGTCTACGAGCAGTCCGAAAATAATACGAATATATCCTTTAGTTTCCTAGTAGTTCAGCAATAGCCTACTAGCAGTCTCAGCAAATAGAAATATATCCTGTAGTTTTCCAGTCTACGAGCAGTGCAAGCGAATACTAAAATATCCTGTAGTTCTCCAGTAGTTGAGCAATAGCCTACCAACATTCCGAAAATCATAAAAATATATCCTGTAGCTCTCCGGTAGTTAATCAATAGTCTACGAGCAGCCCGAAAATAATAAAAATTTATCCTATAGTTTTCCACTAGTTGAATATTTTACTACAATCAGTCGGACCGAATATAAATATATCCTTTAGTTTGTCGGTAGTTGATCAATAGTCTACAAGCAGTCCGAAAATAATCAAAAAGTATCCCGTAGTTTTCCAGTAGTTGAGCAATAGCCTACAAGCAGTCCGAGCGAATACTAAAATATCCTGTAGTTCTCCAGTAGTTGAGCAATAGCCGACGACCATTCCGAAAATCATAAAAATATATCCTGTAGCTTTCCGGTAGTTGATCAATAGTCTACGAGTAGTCCAAGTATAATATAAGTCCGAATATAAATATATCCTTTAGTTTTCCGGTAGTTGAGCCATAGTCTACGTGCAGTCCGAATATAATAAAGCCACATCCTATAGTTTTCCAGTAGTTGAATATTATCCTACAAGCAGTCTGAGCGAATAGAAATATATCCTGTAGTTTTCCGGTAGTTGATCAATAGTCTACGTGCAGTCCGAAAATAATAAAAATATATCCTATATTTTTCCAGTTGTTGAGCAATACTCCTCAAGCAGTCCGAAAATAATAAAAATATATCCTGTAGTTTTCTAGTAGTTGAGCCATAGTCTACGAGCAGTCCGAATATAATACAAAAATTATATCCAGTAGTTTTCAGGTAATTGAATATTATCCTACAACCAGTCTGAGCGAACATAAATATATTCTATAGTTTTCTGGTAGTTGATCAATAGTCTACGTGCAGTCCGAAAATAATAAAAATATATCGTATATTTTTCCAGTTGTTTAGCAGTACTCCACAAGCAGTCCGAAAATAATAAAAATATATCCTGTAGTTATCCAGTAGTTGAGGCATAGTCTACGAGCAGTCCGAAAATAATACAAAAATTATATCCTCTAGTTTTCCAGTAATTGAATATTATTCTACAACCAGTCTGAGCGAACATAAATATATTCGTTAGTTTTACGGTAGTTGATCAATAGTCAACGTGCTGTCCGAAAATAATAAAAATATGTACTGTAGTTTTCAAGTTGTTGAAAATTAGTCTACGAGCAGTCCGAAAATAATAAAAATATATCATATAGTTTTCCAGTAGTTGAATATTATTCTACAACCGGTCTGAGCGAATATAATCTTGTAGTTTTCCAGAATATAATATATATTATCGAATATAAATATATCCTTTAGTTTCCTAGTAGTTCAGCAATATCCTACAAGCAGTCTGAGCGAATAGAAATATATCCTGTAGTTTTCCGGTAGTTGATCAATAGTCTACGTGCAGTCCGACAATAATAAAAATATATCCTATATTTTTCCAGTTGTTGAGCAATACTCCTCAAGCAGTCCGAAAATAATAAAAATATATCCTGTAGTTTTCTAGTAGTTGAGCCATAGTCTACGAGCAGTCCGAAAATAATACGAATATATCCTTTAGTTTCCTAGTAGTTCAGCAATAGCCTACTAGCAGTCTCAGCAAATAGAAATATATCCTGTAGTTTTCCAGTCTACGAGCAGTCCAAGCGAATACTAAAATATCCTGTAGTTCTCCAGTAGTTGAGCAATAGCCTACCAACATTCCGAAAATCATAAAAATATATCCTGTAGCTTTCCGGTAGTTTATCAATAGTCTACGAGCAGCCCGAAAATAATAAAAATTTATCCTATAGTTTTCCACTAGTTGAATATTTTACTACAATCAGTCGGACCGAATATAAATATATCCTTTAGTTTGTCGGTAGTTGATCAATAGTCTACAAGCAGTCCGAAAATAATCAAAAAGTATCCCGTAGTTTTCCAGTAGTTGAGCAATAGCCTACAAGCAGTCCGAGCGAATACTAAAATATCCTGTAGTTCTCCAGTAGTTGAGCAATAGCCGACGACCATTCCGAAATCATAAAAATATATCCTGTAGCTTTCCGGTAGTTGATCAATAGTCTACGTGCAGTCCGAAAATAATAAAAATATATCGTATATTTTTCCAGTTGTTTAGCAGTACTCCACAAGCAGTCCGAAAATAATAAAAATATATCCTGTAGTTCTCCAGTAGTTGAGCAATAGCCGACGACCATTCCGAAAATCATAAAAATATATCCTGTAGCTTTCCGGTAGTTGATCAATAGTCTACGAGTAGTCCAAGTATAATATAAGTCCGAATATAAATATATCCTTTAGTTTTCCGGTAGTTGAGCCATAGTCTACGAGCAGTCCGAAAATAATAAAACTACATCCTATAGTTTTCCAGTAGTTGAATATTATCCTACAAGCAGTCTGAGCGAATTGAAATATATCCTGTAGTTTTCCAGTAGATGACCAATAGTCTACGTTTTGTCCGAAAATAATAAAAATATATCCTGTAGTTTGCCAGTAGTTGAGGCATAGTCTACGAGCAGTCCGAAAATAATAAAAAAATTATATCCTCTAGTTTTCGAGTAATTGAATATTATTCTACAACCAGTCTGAGCGATCATAAATATATTCTATAGTTTTCTGGTAGTTAATCAATAGTCTATGTTTTTTTCGAAAATAATACAAATATATTCTATAGTTTTCTGGTAGTTGATCAATAGTCTACGTGCAGTCCGAAAATAATAAAAATATATCCTATATTTTTTCAGTTGTTGAGCAATACTCCTCAAGCAGTCCGAAAATAATAAAAATATATCCTGTAGTTTTCTAGTAGTTGAGCCATAGTCTACGAGCAGTCCGAAAATAATACGAATATATCCTTTAGTTTCCTAGTAGTTCAGCAATAGCCTACTAGCAGTCTCAGCAAATAGAAATATATCCTGTAGTTTTCCAGTCTACGAGCAGTGCAAGCGAATACTAAAATATCCTGTAGTTCTCCAGTAGTTGAGCAATAGCCTACCAACATTCCGAAAATCATAAAAATATATCCTGTAGCTTTCCGGTAGTTAATCAATAGTCTACGAGCAGCCCGAAAATAATAAAAATTTATCCTATAGTTTTCCACTAGTTGAATATTTTACTACAATCAGTCGGACCGAATATAAATATATCCTTTAGTTTGTCGGTAGTTGATCAATAGTCTACAAGCAGTCCGAAAATAATCAAAAAGTATCCCGTAGTTTTCCAGTAGTTGAGCAATAGCCTACAAGCAGTCCGAGCGAATACTAAAATATCCTGTAGTTCTCCAGTAGTTGAGCAATAGCCGACGACCATTCCGAAAATCATAAAAATATATCCTGTAGCTTTCCGGTAGTTGATCAATAGTCTACGAGTAGTCCAAGTATAATATAAGTCCGAATATAAATATATCCTTTAGTTTTCCGGTAGTTGAGCCATAGTCTACGTGCAGTCCGAATATAATAAAACCACATCCTATAGTTTTCCAGTAGTTGAATATTATCCTACAAGCAGTCTGAGCGAATAGAAATATATCCTGTAGTTTTCCGGTAGTTGATCAATAGTCTACGTGCAGTCCGAAAATAATAAAAATATATCCTATATTTTTCCAGTTGTTGAGCAATACTCCTCAAGCAGTCCGAAAATAATAAAAATATATCCTGTAGTTTTCTAGTAGTTGAGCCATAGTCTACGAGCAGTCCGAATATAATACAAAAATTATATCCAGTAGTTTTCAGGTAATTGAATATTATCCTACAACCAGTCTGAGCGAACATAAATATATTCGTTAGTTTTACGGTAGTTGATCAATAGTCAACGTGCAGTCCGAAAATAATAAAAATATGTACTGTAGTTTTCAAGTTGTTGAAAATTAGTCTACGAGCAGTCCGAAAATAATAAAAATATATCATATAGTTTTCCAGTAGTTGAATATTATTCTACAACCGGTCTGAGCGAATATAATCTTGTAGTTTTCCAGAATATAATATATATTATCGAATATAAATATATCCTTTAGTTTCCTAGTAGTTCAGCAATATCCTACAAGCAGTCTGAGCGAATAGAAATATATTCTGTAGTTTTCCGGTAGTTGATCAATAGTCTACGTGCAGTCCGACAATAATAAAAATATATCCTATATTTTTCCAGTTGTTGAGCAATACTCCTCAAGCAGTCCGAAAATAATAAAAATATATCCTGTAGTTTTCTAGTAGTTGAGCCATAGTCTACGAGCAGTCCGAAAATAATACGAATATATCCTTTAGTTTCCTAGTAGTTCAGCAATAGCCTACTAGCAGTCTCAGCAAATAGAAATATATCCTGTAGTTTTCCAGTCTACGAGCAGTCCAAGCGAATACTAAAATATCCTGTAGTTCTCCAGTAGTTGAGCAATAGCCTACCAACATTCCGAAAATCATAAAAATATATCCTGTAGCTATCCGGTAGTTTATCAATAGTCTACGAGCAGCCCGAAAATAATAAAAATTTATCCTATAGTTTTCCAGTAGTTGAATATTATCCTACAAGCAGTCTGAGCGAATAGAAATATATCCTGTAGTTTTCCGGTAGTTGATCAATAGTCTACGTGCAGTCCGAAAATAATAAAAATATATCCTATATTTTTCCAGTTGTTGAGCAATACTCCTCAAGCAGTCCGAAAATAATAAAAATATATCCTGTAGTTTTCTAGTAGTTGAGCCATAGTCTACGAGCAGTCCGAATATAATACAAAAATTATATCCAGTAGTTTTCAGGTAATTGAATATTATCCTACAACCAGTCTGAGCGAACATAAATATATTCTATAGTTTTCTGGTAGTTGATCAATAGTCTACGTGCAGTCCGAAAATAATAAAAATATATCGTATATTTTTCCAGTTGTTTAGCAGTACTCCACAAGCAGTCCGAAAATAATAAAAATATATCCTGTAGTTATCCAGTAGTTGAGGCATAGTCTACGAGCAGTCCGAAAATAATACAAAAATTATATCCTCTAGTTTTCCAGTAATTGAATATTATTCTACAACCAGTCTGAGCGAACATAAATATATTCGTTAGTTTTACGGTAGTTGATCAATAGTCAACGTGCTGTCCGAAAATAATAAAAATATGTACTGTAGTTTTCAAGTTGTTGAAAATTAGTCTACGAGCAGTCCGAAAATAATAAAAATATATCATATAGTTTTCCAGTAGTTGAATATTATTCTACAACCGGTCTGAGCGAATATAATCTTGTAGTTTTCCAGAATATAATATATATTATCGAATATAAATATATCCTTTAGTTTCCTAGTAGTTCAGCAATATCCTACAAGCAGTCTGAGCGAATAGAAATATATCCTGTAGTTTTCCGGTAGTTGATCAATAGTCTACGTGCAGTCCGACAATAATAAAAATATATCCTATATTTTTCCAGTTGTTGAGCAATACTCCTCAAGCAGTCCGAAAATAATAAAAATATATCCTGTAGTTTTCTAGTAGTTGAGCCATAGTCTACGAGCAGTCCGAAAATAATACGAATATATCCTTTAGTTTCCTAGTAGTTCAGCAATAGCCTACTAGCAGTCTCAGCAAATAGAAATATATCCTGTAGTTTTCCAGTCTACGAGCAGTCCAAGCGAATACTAAAATATCCTGTAGTTCTCCAGTAGTTGAGCAATAGCCTACCAACATTCCGAAAATCATAAAAATATATCCTGTAGCTTTCCGGTAGTTTATCAATAGTCTACGAGCAGCCCGAAAATAATAAAAATTTATCCTATAGTTTTCCACTAGTTGAATATTTTACTACAATCAGTCGGACCGAATATAAATATATCCTTTAGTTTGTCGGTAGTTGATCAATAGTCTACAAGCAGTCCGAAAATAATCAAAAAGTATCCCGTAGTTTTCCAGTAGTTGAGCAATAGCCTACAAGCAGTCCGAGCGAATACTAAAATATCCTGTAGTTCTCCAGTAGTTGAGCAATAGCCGACGACCATTCCGAAAATCATAAAAATATATCCTGTAGCTTTCCGGTAGTTGATCAATAGTCTACGTGCAGTCCGAAAATAATAAAAATATATCGTATATTTTTCCAGTTGTTTAGCAGTACTCCACAAGCAGTCCGAAAATAATAAAAATATATCCTGTAGTTCTCCAGTAGTTGAGCAATAGCCGACGACCATTCCGAAAATCATAAAAATATATCCTGTAGCTTTCCGGTAGTTGATCAATAGTCTACGAGTAGTCCAAGTATAATATAAGTCCGAATATAAATATATCCTTTAGTTTTCCGGTAGTTGAGCCATAGTCTACGAGCAGTCCGAAAATAATAAAACTACATCCTATAGTTTTCCAGTAGTTGAATATTATCCTACAAGCAGTCTGAGCGAATTGAAATATATCCTGTAGTTTTCCAGTAGATGACCAATAGTCTACGTTTTGTCCGAAAATAATAAAAATATATCCTGTAGTTTGCCAGTAGTTGAGGCATAGTCTACGAGCAGTCCGAAAATAATAAAAAAATTATATCCTCTAGTTTTCGAGTAATTGAATATTATTCTACAACCAGTCTGAGCGATCATAAATATATTCTATAGTTTTCTGGTAGTTAATCAATAGTCTATGTTTTTTTCGAAAATAATACAAATATATTCTATAGTTTTCTGGTAGTTGATCAATAGTCTACGTGCAGTCCGAAAATAATAAAAATATATCCTATATTTTTTCAGTTGTTGAGCAATACTCCTCAAGCAGTCCGAAAATAATAAAAATATATCCTGTAGTTTTCTAGTAGTTGAGCCATAGTCTACGAGCAGTCCGAAAATAATACGAATATATCCTTTAGTTTCCTAGTAGTTCAGCAATAGCCTACTAGCAGTCTCAGCAAATAGAAATATATCCTGTAGTTTTCCAGTCTACGAGCAGTGCAAGCGAATACTAAAATATCCTGTAGTTCTCCAGTAGTTGAGCAATAGCCTACCAACATTCCGAAAATCATAAAAATATATCCTGTAGCTTTCCGGTAGTTAATCAATAGTCTACGAGCAGCCCGAAAATAATAAAAATTTATCCTATAGTTTTCCACTAGTTGAATATTTTACTACAATCAGTCGGACCGAATATAAATATATCCTTTAGTTTGTCGGTAGTTGATCAATAGTCTACAAGCAGTCCGAAAATAATCAAAAAGTATCCCGTAGTTTTCCAGTAGTTGAGCAATAGCCTACAAGCAGTCCGAGCGAATACTAAAATATCCTGTAGTTCTCCAGTAGTTGAGCAATAGCCGACGACCATTCCGAAAATCATAAAAATATATCCTGTAGCTTTCCGGTAGTTGATCAATAGTCTACGAGTAGTCCAAGTATAATATAAGTCCGAATATAAATATATCCTTTAGTTTTCCGGTAGTTGAGCCATAGTCTACGTGCAGTCCGAATATAATAAAACCACATCCTATAGTTTTCCAGTAGTTGAATATTATCCTACAAGCAGTCTGAGCGAATAGAAATATATCCTGTAGTTTTCCGGTAGTTGATCAATAGTCTACGTGCAGTCCGAAAATAATAAAAATATATCCTATATTTTTCCAGTTGTTGAGCAATACTCCTCAAGCAGTCCGAAAATAATAAAAATATATCCTGTAGTTTTCTAGTAGTTGAGCCATAGTCTACGAGCAGTCCGAATATAATACAAAAATTATATCCAGTAGTTTTCAGGTAATTGAATATTATCCTACAACCAGTCTGAGCGAACATAAATATATTCTATAGTTTTCTGGTAGTTGATCAATAGTCTACGTGCAGTCCGAAAATAATAAAAATATATCGTATATTTTTCCAGTTGTTTAGCAGTACTCCACAAGCAGTCCGAAAATAATAAAATATATCCTGTAGTTATCCAGTAGTTGAGGCATAGTCTACGAGCAGTCCGAAAATAATACAAAAATTATATCCTCTAGTTTTCCAGTAATTGAATATTATTCTACAACCAGTCTGAGCGAACATAAATATATTCGTTAGTTTTACGGTAGTTGATCAATAGTCAACGTGCAGTCCGAAAATAATAAAAATATGTACTGTAGTTTTCAAGTTGTTGAAAATTAGTCTACGAGCAGTCCGAAAATAATAAAAATATATCATATAGTTTTCCAGTAGTTGAATATTATTCTACAACCGGTCTGAGCGAATATAATCTTGTAGTTTTCCAGAATATAATATATATTATCGAATATAAATATATCCTTTAGTTTCCTAGTAGTTCAGCAATATCCTACAAGCAGTCTGAGCGAATAGAATATATTCTGTAGTTTTCCGGTAGTTGATCAATAGTCTACGTGCAGTCCGACAATAATAAAAATATATCCTATATTTTTCCAGTTGTTGAGCAATACTCCTCAAGCAGTCCGAAAATAATAAAAATATATCCTGTAGTTTTCTAGTAGTTGAGCCATAGTCTACGAGCAGTCCGAAAATAATACGAATATATCCTTTAGTTTCCTAGTAGTTCAGCAATAGCCTACTAGCAGTCTCAGCAAATAGAAATATATCCTGTAGTTTTCCAGTCTACGAGCAGTCCAAGCGAATACTAAAATATCCTGTAGTTCTCCAGTAGTTGAGCAATAGCCTACCAACATTCCGAAAATCATAAAAATATATCCTGTAGCTTTCCGGTAGTTTATCAATAGTCTACGAGCAGCCCGAAAATAATAAAATTTATCCTATAGTTTTCCAGTAGTTGAATATTATCCTACAAGCAGTCTGAGCGAATAGAAATATATCCTGTAGTTTTCCGGTAGTTGATCAATAGTCTACGTGCAGTCCGAAAATAATAAAAATATATCCTATATTTTTCCAGTTGTTGAGCAATACTCCTCAAGCAGTCCGAAAATAATAAAAATATATCCTGTAGTTTTCTAGTAGTTGAGCCATAGTCTACGAGCAGTCCGAATATAATACAAAAATTATATCCAGTAGTTTTCAGGTAATTGAATATTATCCTACAACCAGTCTGAGCGAACATAAATATATTCTATAGTTTTCTGGTAGTTGATCAATAGTCTACGTGCAGTCCGAAAATAATAAAAATATATCGTATATTTTTCCAGTTGTTTAGCAGTACTCCACAAGCAGTCCGAAAATAATAAAAATATATCCTGTAGTTATCCAGTAGTTGAGGCATAGTCTACGAGCAGTCCGAAAATAATACAAAATTATATCCTCTAGTTTTCCAGTAATTGAATATTATTCTACAACCAGTCTGAGCGAACATAAATATATTCGTTAGTTTTACGGTAGTTGATCAATAGTCTACGCGCAGTCCGAAAATAATAAAAATATATCGTATATTCTTCCAGTTGTTGAGTACTCCACAAGCAGTCCGAAAATAATAAAAATGTATCCTGTAGTTATCCAGTAGTTGAGCCATAGTCTACGAGCAGTCCGAATATAATAAAAAAATTATATCCTGTAGTTTTCCGGTAATTGAATATTATTCTACAACCAGTCTGAGCGAACATAAATATATTCTATAGTTTTCTGGTAGTTAATCAATAGTCTATGTTTTTTTCGAAATAATACAAATATATTGTATAGTTTTCTGGTAGTTGATCAATAGTCTACGTGCAGTCCGAAAATAATAAAAATATATCCTATATTTTTCCAGTTGTTGAGCAATACTCCTCAAGCAGTCCGAAAATAATAAAAATATATCCTGTAGTTTTCTAGTAGTTGAGCCATAGTCTACGAGCAGTCCGAAAATAATACGAATATATCCTTTAGTTTCCTAGTAGTTCAGCATAGCCTACTAGCAGTCTCAGCAAATAGAAATATATCCTGTAGTTTTCCAGTCTACGAGCAGTGCAAGCGAATACTAAAATATCCTGTAGTTCTCCGGTAGTTGAGCAATAGCCTACCAACATTCCGAAAATCATAAAATATATCCTGTAGCTTTCCGGTAGTTAATCAATAGTCTACGAGCAGCCCGAAATAACAAAAATTTATCCTATAGTTTTCCACTAGTTGAATATTTTACTACAATCAGTCGGACCGAATATAAATATATCCTTTAGTTTGTCGGTAGTTGATCAATAGTCTACAAGCAGTCCGAAAATAATCAAAAGTATCCCGTAGTTTTCCAGTAGTTGAGCAATAGCCTACAAGCAGTCCGAGCGAATACTAAAATATCCTGTAGTTCTCCAGTAGTTGAGCAATAGCCGACGACCATTCCGAAAATCATAAAAATATATCCTGTAGCTTTCCGGTAGTTGATCAATAGTCTACGAGTAGTCCAAGTATAATATAAGTCCGAATATAAATATATCCTTTAGTTTTCCGGTAGTTGAGCCATAGTCTACGTGCAGTCCGAATATAATAAAACCACATCCTATAGTTTTCCAGTAGTTGAATATTATCCTACAAGCAGTCTGAGCGAATAGAAATATATCCTGTAGTTTTCCGGTAGTTGATCAATAGTCTACGTGCAGTCCGAAAATAATAAAAATATATCCTATATTTTTCCAGTTGTTGAGCAATACTCCTCAAGCAGTCCGAAAATAATAAAATATATCCTGTAGTTTTCTAGTAGTTGAGCCATAGTCTACGAGCAGTCCGAATATAATAAAAAAATTATATCCAGTAGTTTTCAGGTAATTGAATATTATCCTACAACCAGTCTGAGCGAACATAAATATATTCTATAGTTTTCCACTAGTTGAATATTTTACTACAATCAGTCGGACCCGAATATAAATATATCCTTTAGTTTGTCGGTAGTTGATCAATAGTCTACAAGCCAGTCCGAAAATAATCAAAAAGTATCCCGTAGTTTTCCAGTAGTTGAGCAATAGCCTACAAGCAGTCCGAGCGAATACTAAAATATCCTGTAGTTCTCAGTAGTTGAGCAATAGCCGACGACCATTCCGAAAATCATAAAAATATATCCTGTAGCTTCCGGTAGTTGATCAATAGTCTACGAGTAGTCCAAGTATAATATAAGTCCGAATCTAAATATATCCTTTAGTTTTCGGTAGTTGAGCCATAGTCTACGAGCAGTCCGAAAATAATAAAAAATAATCCTATAGATAGTTTTCCAGTAGTTGAATATTATCCTACAAGCAGTCTGAGCGAATTGAAATATATCCTGTAGTTTTCCAGTAGATGACCAATAGTCTACGTTTTGTCCGAAAATAATAAAAAATATATCCTGTAGTTTGCCAGTAGTTGAGGCATAGTCTACGAGCAGTCCGAAAATAATAAAAAAAATTATATCCTCTAGTTTTCGAGTAATTGAATATTATTCTACAACCAGTCTGAGCGATCATAAATATATTCTTTAGTTGTACGGTATTTGATCAATAGTCTACGTGCAGTCCGAAATAATAAAAATATATCGTATATTTTTCCAGTTGTTGAGTACTCCACAAGCAGTCCGAAATAATAAAAATGTATCCTGTAGTTTATCCAGTAGTTGAGCCATAGTCTACGAGCAGTCCGAATATAATAAAAAAATTATATCCTGTAGTTTTTCCGGTAATTGAATATTATTCTACAAACCAGTCTGAGCGAACATAAATATATTCTATAGTTTTCTGGTATTTAATCAATAGTCTATGTTTTTTTCGAAAATAATACAAATATATTCTATAGTTTTCTGGTAGTTGATCAATAGTCTACGTGCAGTCCGAAAATAATAAAAATATATCCTATATTTTTTCATTGTTGAGCAATACTCCTCAAGCAGTCCGAAAATAATAAAAATATATCCTGTAGTTTTTCTAGTAGTTGAGCCATAGTCTACGAGCAGTCCGAAAATAATACGAATATATCCTTTAGTTTCCTAGTAGTTCAGCAATAGCCTACTAGCAGTCAGCAAATAGAAATATATCCTGTAGTTTTCCAGTCTACGAGCAGTGCAAGCGAATACTAAAATATCCTGTAGTTCTCCAGTAGTTTGAGCAATAGCCTACCAACATTCCGAAAATCATAAAAATATATCCTGTAGCTTCCGGTAGTTAATCAATAGTCTACGAGCAGCCCGAAAATAATAAAAATTTATCCTATAGTTTTCCACTAGTTGAATATTTTACTACAATCAGTCGGACGAATATAAATATATCCTTTAGTTTGTCGGTAGTTGATCAATAGTCTACAAGCAGTCCGAAAATAATCAAAAAGTATCCCGTAGTTTTTCCAGTAGTTGAGCATAGCCTACAAGCAGTCCGAGCGAATACTAAAATATTCCTGTAGTTTCCAGTAGTTGAGCAATAGCCGACGACCATTCCGAAAATCATTAAAAATATATCCTGTAGCTTTCCGGTAGTTGATCAATAGTCTACGAGTAGTCCAAGTATAATATAAGTCCGAATATAAATATATCCTTTAGTTTTCCGGTAGTTGAGCATAGTCTACGTGCAGTCCGAATATAATAAAAAACCACATCCTATAGTTTTCCAGTAGTTGAATATTATCCTACAAGCAGTCTGAGCGAATAGAAATATATCTGTAGTTTTCCGGTAGTTGATCAATAGTCTACGTGCAGTCGAAAATTAATAAATATATCCTATATTTTTCCAGTTGTTGAGCAATTACTCCTCAAGCAGTCCGAAAATAATAAAAATATATCCTGTAGTTTTTCTAGTAGTTGAGCCATAGTCTACGAGCAGTCCGAATATAATAAAAATTATATCCAGTAGTTTTCAGGTAATTGAATATTATCCTACAACCAGTCTGAGCGAACATAAATATATTCTATAGTTTTCCACTAGTTGAATATTTTACTACAATCAGTCGGACCGAATATAAATATATCCTTTAGTTGTCGGTAGTTGATCAATAGTCTACAAGCAGTCCGAAAATAATCAAAAAGTATCCCGTAGTTTTCCAGTAGTTGAGCAATAGCCTACAAGCAGTCGAGCGAATACTAAAATATCCTGTAGTTCTCCAGTAGTTGAGCAATAGCCGACGACCATTCCGAAAATCATAAAATATATATCCTGTAGCTTTCCGGTAGTTGATCAATAGTCTACGAGTAGTCCAAGTATAATATAAGTCCGAATCTAAATATATCCTTTAGTTTTCCGGTAGTTGAGCCATAGTCTACGAGCAGTCCGAAAATAATAAAACTACATCCTATAGTTTTCCAGTAGTTGAATATTATCCTACAAGCAGTCTGAGCGAATTGAAATATATCCTGTAGTTTTCCAGTAGATGACCAATAGTCTACGTTTTGTCCGAAAATAATTAAATATATCCTCCTTAGTTTGCCAGTAGTTGAGGCATAGTCTACGAGCAGTCCGGAAAATAATAAAAAAATTATATCCTCTAGTTTTCGAGTAATTGAATATTATTCTACAACCAGTCTGAGCGATCATAAATATATTCTTTAGTTGTACGGTATTTGATCAATAGTCTACGTGCAGTCCGAAAATAATAAAAATATATCGTATATTTTTCCAGTTGTTGAGTACTCCACAAGCAGTCCGAAAATAATAAAAATGTATCCTGTAGTTATCAGTAGTTGAGCCATAGTCTACGAGCAGTCCGAATA